>NW_015113046.1:175781-216862 GCF_001443285.1 Poecilia latipinna
CCTCAAAACCCCCCCCCTGCTAAAAAAAAAAAAAAAAAAAACCGCGGGAAAAAAAAAAAAAAAAAAAAAAAAAAAAAAAAAAAAAAAAACTTATAAGCAAAATATTTAAAGATTTTTGTTTTTTAAAGACACGTATAAGCTTTCAACTGACTTTTATTAGCAAATTAAACAAATGGAGTAGCAAACATTACATTCTCTGCTTAATATACTTAAATTACTGTTGAATAGTG
Organism: Poecilia latipinna; assembly: GCF_001443285.1. Lineage (NCBI taxonomy): Eukaryota > Metazoa > Chordata > Actinopteri > Cyprinodontiformes > Poeciliidae > Poecilia > Poecilia latipinna. Next base: position 176,012 of record NW_015113046.1, read on the forward strand.
TTCATTGTGTGCTGTTTTTTTTTTTTTTTTTCAAATAGGAGCATCACCTTCCATTTTCATTACATCACTTCCTGTCAGCTGTGCCTGAGCTTGGAGTTAAAAAGTAAAAGATTGACCTCAACAATCACACATGAAGTCAGTGGAAACAGACTAAAATCAGTCCGTACGGTCGGTGGCATACCTTCATCTGAATGTGCGGCGTCTTCCACTCAGGACGGAGTTTGCTCAGAAGGTCCAAGATTCCTCTCCGGGGTTCACGCTCGTCAACGGTAATGTCCAGATGGAGGAGCTGATCCCCAGAACCTCCGTGTTCCGGGTCCATTTCAGACAGAGAAAACAAACCTCTCAGTTACTTCTTTTGCCCTCTCACCAGCTGGAACGTGTCCAGATACGGCGCCTGCTTAAAAGTTCGCCTGAGCCACTTTTTTTCATACAGCTTTAGAATTTTTTCCAGTTTGCATTAAATGAACTCATCATTTAATGCCTCTGCTCGGTTCAGAGGAGCCATCTGTGGCACTTGGAAGTCGGTGAAACTGTTAATTTGTGTGACCCAGCAGCAGAGGCCAACGTTCCTGTGGGCATCTTCAGCCACTCTGCAGGAGTTTACTTATTAACTACCAATGGGGTCAAGTTCAGCAGCAGGAACCAGCAGGTTGCAGCCAGAATTTAATAGGGAAAAAGTAACTTTAGCCCATAAATGATAGTAATAGATGGAAGAAAGAAAGAAATATTGAAAGTGCTTTGCAAAAATAGCCATACCCTTTAATTTATTTAGCATATTCTCTGATCACAAGACAAATTTACTTTATGTTTGATTTAGTATTTTTTTTTGTTTTTTTTTTGTTACACCAACATAAAATAGAACATAAACTTAAAGAGGAAAGAAAGAGATACATAGTTTAAAGAAAAAAATACAAAGAAAAATCTGAAAAACGTGTCATGCCTTAGTGCTCATCTTCGGTGAGCCAAGAATTTGTAGAACTACATTTTCAGGGCATTGCTGTAAATCGTGGAACATGCAGAGATAAAATGTTTTTTGCAGAAACTGCTCTGTGAAACAGCATAACCTCAGACGGATTGAATGAACACAGGGCGTGAACAAAGATCCCGATTTGGTTTGAGCTCTGCTGTGAAAAAAAAAATCACATTACACTACCCCAAAGCGCCTTTTTAAAATTTTCTTAGTACAAAAACTGATGTAGATGCCCATACATGCACATGCTATTCTGCTGTAGACACTTGTAACCAAAATTAAATTCCTTGTTTTTCTAAAAAATTGTGGCCAATAAAGTTGATTCTGATACCATGCTGTGACATGTAAGCTAGCCTCGTAAAAAAACAGCCTCTTGTTCTACGCTTTCCTTCGTCCAGAGGGTTTGGACTAAACGCTATTAAGAAACGATTCCTTCCTGGAGCGTGGACTCTGTTGAAGTTTTAAATCATTGGATCTGATTTTACCCAAATCTAACGTTTCCAGAAATTGCATGTGCTGTAAGCAATGAACCCCCACTGCGAAGAGAGATACGTTAAGCCGAACAAGGCGCTTGTTCTTGTTTCGACTTTACCTGCTCAATATTTGGAAGAGTAGCCAGCATGAACGGAGCAGTTTTGTTCACTTTCTCCACTGCGATTGCTAAAACTACATCCCAGTGACAATTCTAAAACAGCGCAGGAAGCCTTCTCCTTCTGTTTGCTGATTGGCCCAGTTGAAATTTTACTCAAGAAATCCAGCTCAATGGGAGAAATCCCACAAGGAACAGTGATGGGAAATGAGAATCAAGTGGAAGGCAATGGCCAGGCTGTGTTCACTGATTTTCTCTCACAAACTTCTGAGGCCATAACAAGACAAACTGAAAACTACGTAAACACAGATGGACTCCATTTAACTAGATGACCTCCGTAGGCTGGCAGGTGAATTGGATTTTATGCAAGATTGTCAGAATAAAAGGGATTCAATATAAATGTACATTAAGCCTTCAATGAAAAATAAAAAATAAAAAAATACCCCACATATTATTATTGAACTTACAGACTACTTTGTGACGGAATGTGGAAAAGTTTAAGGGTTATGAATCCTTTTCCTTGACTCTATGGAGTTAATGTGCAGCATAAAAAGACATTTAATGTAAAACTAAAAATTCCTGTAAAAAAAACCAAAACATTAAAATCAGTCTACGGATGTTCTTCCTCTGTGCCTTAACTTAGAGACAATCCTAAAGTAAGTTTGTAAAACTGAATGTTTCAAGTTTTTTTCTTTTCTCATGAAGGCACATGAGATTTTCCTGCAACGTTGATGGACACTTTGTAACGCCACTTGATTCCAAAATTTTACCAACAATGAGAAACTCGGGTTACAGTTTATTTTACCGAGCTCCATTTAAAACGACTCTATAAACATACGAAAAGTCTGGTCAATTAAAAGACTTTCGCTCTCTAAACATTTTTCAGATGCATTACGTTTGGCTCTCCTGGCCTGAGCGAAGAGTTCAAAGAAAAGCTGGAGCTATTGTCCGTCACATTTAAATATCATACAATCAAGCAGTTCAAGCATGACCTCTCCTTTTAGCTCAATGCCATGAAAGGTTCCCACGTGATCAGTCTGTAAGCACTGAAACGGATTTTGGTAAACACTGGAGCAGCATGTTTTCAGCCTGTTAAATTATTTACGTGCTGGCCCAGTGTTTACCACTTTGCATCATTACAGTAATTGCCTAGAAGTCACGAACGCGCTGATCGTCTCGAGCCGTATGCTTTGCAGGCTTCCAGACCCAAATAAAATTCACTTGCCATCAAAGGTTGTCTCATCATCAAAGATGTTGAGTATTAAAAAGAGGGATGAGTGTGCTGATTAAAAATGTAAGGGTCAGAATGGAGGGCTGGATTCGGTGTGTGTGTGTGTGTGTGTGTGTGTGTTATTTGCTGTGAATGCGTCTCCTCAAACACAGCTGAATGGGGGAATTATGGAGAACAGATAATGGGTACAGTAAGACACATGTGACCACGTCACTTTGTGTGGACCCCCCACAGTTTGATAGGCCCATGACTGACTTAAAATAAGTTTAAAACACGAATTGACTATAAACTACATCTCCCAGTGTATTCCGATTGCTACCAGACGTTACGGCTTCTCGCCACAAGAGTGCAACAGCTTCACCTCAATCCGATTTTTGATTTTGCCAGTGAATAAAACTCAGACATCGTCAAGCTAACCTGAAAATATCCAAGAAAAGAAAACTCAATGCGCAACGCAGACTGTTGTTTCAATAATTTGAACAATGGGGAAACAAATATCTGTACTTCAAGGTGAAAAACCAGTATGTGTTTTGTGTTCTGGGACAGTTAAAGAATACTATATATGTCAGCACTTTGGAACCAAAATGCTGACATATGGAGCTAAGTACGCAAGATCTAGCCTCCAAGAAAAACAAAAAATTTGCAGCAGAATTAAAAGGCAGACCATTAACATCGCGGACCAAGTTAAGTAAATAGCCGGAAATTTAGCGACACAGCTGGATGAAGAGATGTGCTGCTATCGAACTTTTTCATTAGCTGTGGATAGGAACCCCTAGATGTAGCTGCAGGTTGTTTTTGTCCATTTTAACTGCTTCATGATCCTGATCTCATTCAGATGGACACCTTCATCGCTGTCTACGTGTGTATTAGCAGTTTGACAACCTAAAAAACAGTTATAAGAAAATAGACAAAAGGTACTGCGCTACAAAAATTAGAGGGTGATTGTAGTGAGTGGGATTCTTACCACAGCGAGTCTATACTTACCAGTGATTACCGCAGATGTTCCAGTCAACGCCATAAACATGAACCAGAACACAAAGTGCATATTTCACAAGATCTCTGGCAGAGACTTGATAAATTAAAAGGTATGGAATTTTAATTGCATCATTTATACTTGGAATTCCAATCAAAGAAACACACAAAACACAATAATGGATGATTAATGAGGTTTTTGTGCCACAAATAAGGAACAAACAGCGCTTTAGCATTGAAAACTAACAAGAAAGAAAAAAAGTATTTAATTATTTCCATACCATCAATGTTAAAGAATTATGAAATGAAAATATTCTTTTTAATCTATTGCAAAGGAGATGAGTTTTAATAGGATGTGATGTTTGTTTTTTTTCCTCTTCTTTGCCTCTGTAGGTTCAATAGAGAACTACTATGAGCAAATACAGAGAGCCTGAACTCTGAAAATGACCTTGGCATTTAAGTAGCTGTTAAACCAAATAAGATCGGAATAATTTGATTGAAAGTGTAATAATCCAAGAAAAACTACTTCCAAATACTTCCTTCAAAAAATTTCCTTAAAAGAAGTGACTTTTTGAAAAACATTAACAAAGACTCTTTGAGGAACAATATGTGATAGAAATACTGATGAAGCATGTCTACATTCAGTCATCAGGACCACGAATGCCATATTCCTTTTTTTTTTTTTTTTTTAATTATTTTTCTTAAACCTTGAAACCAATTTTTCAGATGAATTGACTAAACAGCATACCTCGTCAAAGAGTTTTGGAAACAAGAATTAGATGTGCAGGATTGAAATTTTAGCTGGCTTTTCCTCTCAACCCCTCAAGGTCAAACTTCTTAAAGCTTTTTGGCAGCGCTGGTAGTTTATTAGAATCGGTCGCCTTCATGGCACAAACCACGAATTGTAAGTAGAGTTCAGATCAGGGGCTTCAGAAAGCCTTAAGACTTTAAAGTAGTTTTTTTTTTCGTTATTTTGTTAATAATGATTGATTTGTGAAAGCAGCAAAAAGTCCCAGGGATTGAGTACTTTCTGTAGACACTGCAAACTTTAGTGTTGTTGGTTTTATTCGCTGAAGATATTAGTTACGTAATCTTTCTGTGAAGAAAAGCTTATGGTCCAAATAAATCATTGACAGACGAAAACCAATGTTCATATGGTTTACACAGAAATTTTACTCTATATTATGAGGCAGCATTAAGAGAAAATAAAAAATAGATTACTACAAGAATAAACTTGTACGAGAATAAAATCAAAATAACTCATGAGGATGCAGTTGAAATAATACAACAATAAAGTTGTTATAATGTAAGAATAAAATAAATATTTTGAGAATAAAGTCGTAATGTTACAAGAGTTTTATGACTATGGTAGCATTATGACTTTACTCGTAATACTAAGAGAATGTTCTTTTTCCTTGTACAGTTTAATTCTTGTAATATTGCGGCTTTATTGTCGTAATTTCACTTTTGTTATTTTCATAGCGCAGCCCTAATACTCCGTCGTACTCAGTACTTTGTCAGCTGCCTTTGAAATTTAAATGACTGTCCTTCACTTTGAAATGCTTCATAAACCACAATGTCTCCATTTCCTCCTTCTCATCATTTTCCTGTCCTTTAGGAGTTCTTCAAATTAATAATAATAATAATAATAATAATAATATAAAACAAACAACAGCTAAACCTCTCATTGCATGGCAAACAGTTGTGTCCTTTATCGAAGAGCTTTTCGTGGAGAAGAGAGACAGCAGCGCTTTGTAGACATTTAACCTTTTTATATAGTCTTACAATTGAGGCTCTCAAGACCTTTCATTTGTGAAGTTCCTGTGGAAAAAAAAAATCAGGGAGCTTGGACTCATTTTACTACCAGTACAGTATATTTATATTTCGGCTCCAATCAAAATCTAGCCAATATGCCTTCCCTATGTATTTTTCCCTCTGAGCCATGCCTCCCCACTATAATTTCCACAGACATTTTGTGTGCAAATGCAGTAATAGACACATTTATCACATCAAAAGAGATTCAATTTTCTTTTCAATCATCCACCGGTATGAATAGCGCCACATCCTCACTGGCCAACAATGAGAGGCCATTACCGTGAGCCAACGGATGACTTCGCCTTCTCTCTTTATTCAAGGGGAAAAGTGTGTCAAACAGTTCTCCCGAAGCCAAACGTTTGTTCTAGGCAAATAAGAGACGGCTTTCAGACAGGTTAGTGTCCCATTTTATTGTCAGACAAACGTAATTTTTGTGTGGGTCGGCAGTAATCACTGGGCTTGAGACACCGGCGGGGCCCCCGGTGACAAAGGCAGCAGTTAGTCCATTTAACACTCTAACTCTCACGTCTGCCGCGGACCGCCGAGGACAGACATGACGCCCGCCATCTCTTCACTACGTAGAGAGGGTGACATGTAGGAATCAGGCGTCGGCTCTCGGGAAAAGGAGGCGAGTGGCTGGGGGGGCTAAGTGCTGCTGATTTACAAGAGCCACGAAAATACTTTGCATCTGCAATTAATCGTCACCCAGAGATCAGCTGTGTGGATGGGACACTGGAATGAGTATTGTACTCATTTTCTTCTGTTGCACTTTGATGTCATTTACAACCTGTAGGTTTTATTCCACTTTGTCAATACTCATTCGGATGGACCTTTCTGTTATTGAAAAGTATAGATTAAAATAATTGAACTGTGTCCCAATTTTTCTTGTGTCACCTGTTGATAACTAATAAAAAGCTATAAAGTAGTGGTGTGTAATCTGTCACAATGAACAGCAGTTTCCAGCTCCATATTGTTGAAGACTCAGCATTTTGAAAAACGCTGCAAACATTTGACACCGAGTACAAAATAGTTTGCGCTACCTGCCACTTTTGCCTGTTTTCCCTGTCTAAGCTGAGTGATTAGTATTTTTTGAAATGCAATTTTGAGAATTCATAATCCTTTGTAATTATTGTCCTTTTGGTTGTTTTATTTTGAATATTTAAAATGTTTTCCAGTTCCAGTGTTAAACGTTCTTTAGTTGTTTTCAATCTTGTGAGTGGATATGCTTGCATTAATAAGCCCTTGTTATTACAGGAGTTGAAAATGGACTCAAAATAACAATATAACTGCTTATCACAATCATTTCTGGGACAAGTTATTGTCCAGCAAACTTTTCACTGGCTGTTTAGACAAATTGATGAATTGGCCTCCCCTTGTTCTCCTTTGGTGGCACCACTGTTCATAAAACGAAAAGCTATTAGGTGGGTCCGGATTTGGCTCCATCAGCCCTACAGGATGCACAGTCCTTCTCAGAGTATATTTTATACTGCAAGTAAGTCTAAAGTGATGCCCAACAACTAAAATGAAAGAATGTTTTGGTAAATTTATATTTACTTTTACATATATACATAAAGCTGGTGTTCTCTAAACAATGTAACGTCATTGAGTGGCGTAAGCATCTTCAAAACCACCTGTAAGGCATTAAGCATCAGTCTTGACTTGCTGTATTCTGTCTGTAAAATAAAACGGTGTGTGCCACTTCCTTAGGGCCCTGCCAGGCCGCCAAGCCACTCAAGCCGCAGCAGATGAGGTCATCCATGCACCGAAGAACTCACTAAACCTAAATGTATTTCTAAATCTGATCTCAGCCAGTTTCTCTTTTAATGTTGTCACCATCGTAATATTCTGTCATGTTTTTGCCCACATGGAGCCTCGAAGTAGAAGACCATGAGGTACTGTTTCTTTTAAACAACTGTATAATTATTATGGACAAATAAACACTATGACTGAATGTCCAGTCAAGAATTTCGCTAAATGCAAAGTTTTTAAAAAAGTATAAATAAAAAACTAACTTCCCATGAGTCATTTGTCCTGTCACTTATAACTATATGCCAGCCAAAGAAGGAAGAAAATTCAAAAGATTACATAATTTTTAATATGCATCTTTATTTTTTGTTAATGTGGATACAACAGCTGTGTTTCCAATACAAATGTGTGCAAATCTTTATCAACTTTCTGCTATTGTTGAAAACACAACTTTGCAATTGTAGTAATAAATAATACGAAATTAAGTTAAGATCACACGAGAATAAGCTTGTACTCATGATAAGTCATTAAAATCATGGCAATGGATGTAAATAGTTACATGAGATACATTCATATTTCAGCCATGGTGTTGGCGCTCATCAACTATCATCCATCAGAGGAGACATCAGCGTCTTATTCAGGCATTTCACTTGGGAGTGGCTACGGGAGCGTTTTGGGGACATTGCAGTCGGCGATTTTAGAGAAGAACTATGGATACAACATGTTGGAATAACACACAACTTTTTTATGAACTGTGAGATGCTGTGACAGCTCTGATGGAACCAGCTGCACATTGTCCAAAACCACCCTCCCCCCCCCACAAAAAACCCCATCATCCTACTATTTCCTGTCGTCTTCTTTGTTGTTTCCACCAGTAGTAGCATCCGGATGTTTATCATGCGATGCAAAAAACAAAGAGTGTCCATTGCCCTTTGGCTAAATACACCTATTTTGACATGGCCAAAAAACACCTCATTCTAGCGCAAGAAATGAATCGACAAACGTGAGTTTCTTCCAAATTATGTTTACATTATGCAAAATTATTTTCATAATTTCAATTTGTGCAATTCTATGGTTAACTGAAGCACAGGTAGAGTTGCGCTCCAAAGCCTTCATATCTCTGGAGCACAGCGAGATTCACTGATTATGGTTTTCAACCCAGAGATGATGCTCGGATGGAATTTTTTTTTTTTTTTGATTGATTGATTTAGTTGCTTTCCAATGTACTCTTTGTATTAAGTTTAAAAAGTTCAGGGCGTTTGCTTGAAGTGACAGATGACAGATCACTGTCATCACTGTTTAAAAAAAACTGGAAGACAGAAAATATGTTAAGAGGAAATGAAATGTAACTCAGAATTCTTAATGTTTTTGAATAAGAAGACAAGTTAAAAGGTGGTCATTTTATTTCAATGTTTAGTTTTTGTTCTGACTAGCGTCTATTCTACAGATTTAAAGCAACCTTAAATAGCCACGATGATGCATAGAAAAATGATGAATAATGCATTTTGACCAGCACTTGGCAGTGATTTATTGAACGACTAGCAAGTGTATTATACTATACAGCTTCATGTAAAGACATAGTGTAAGCCACACGGTCACATTTTGTCTTTGTCCATTAAATATGTATAACAGGAGGCTGGGCCCTTGACCTTGGCTTTAGAGCGAGCGCCGCATCACTTTATCTTGGAATAAAAAGCGAGACTGCCAGCAATTATAGCATGTTAATTACATATTCACTTTCATCTAGTGAAAAATCACACAGCTCTGCCCTCAGAGCTGCTGTTGGGTTTCTTTTGATGAAGGGGGGTGGGCGTTGTACTGTATTTGAAAAAACATTGGTCAAGTACCCCGTCTTGTTAACATCCACTTCGCCGTACCTGTTCACGCTCAATGGGCTTCGTTTGATCAGCCAACGAGAAAGTCAAGAAGAAATCCGAAGCCACACGCTCCAATAGAAGGAATTAAACAAGTAATGATAGTGGATCTTGTTTTAAAGCTCTGCAACGCGGCAATCTATTAGGATAGAGGACGGCAATTTTACTGTACAGCATGTTTGAGTAATTCCCCAGTTGGGCTGTTAGGCGCAGACATCCCCCCTTTTATCCCAACACCCCACCTCACTCTGTGTCAGAGAGCAATTGAGGCAGAGATGGTAATGTTGCCACACTTATGGGTGAGCAGAGCTGAGCAGCGCTTTCCGCATGGCAGCCGGTGGAGAGGGCAAGCATTTCTTCTTCTGCTCTGGTAAATGAAATCCTTCGGAGGTGTTTCACAGGGCAGGGGAAACGCAAACAGAAAAGGAAGCCACATAAACACATATTTGAAGTTAAATTGACTAGATGAAAGGCGCCGAGTACCGAGTGGAAATGTTATCTGATTTGGGACGTGATAGGAATGTCGGGACATTACAGAGAAAGGAAATAGAAATGCAGGGGTTGTTTTTCTTGTTTGTTGTTTTTTATTTTATTTTTGGTTAGATGGACATTTTCACCTATAGAAAAAAAATGCAATAGCTTAGTAAGGATACATTCAACACATGTTCATAAGAATGAGGTGAGATTTTAGCAGTATCTTCAGGTAAAACTGGTAAATATTTGACAAATTACAGATTTAAAAAAAAAAAAAATAATTGTAGGATCATTTTGTTTGTGCATTGCAATTTCAAGATGTTGTATTGTAAGGTAGTCCAAATAGTAAAAAGCAACATTAAAAACGATCCTTTATGTGCTTTCCCAGATGAAACCAAGGATGTTTTAATGCCTAATAGTCTGGTAGTAACAGGTTGATTGGGAAAGTTGCAACATTTGTTGCATTTCCAGCTGGTGTGGTTCGCTTTCACACTGCACTTTGTCAAATGAACCAAACCAATTGAAAATCCTGCTTACCTCCTCACCTCCCTGCCAGCATGCCTAGGTGGGCCCCATATGGGGGAAAGGTGGGCAGACATATGGGTCCCATATGGGTGTGTCCGTGGGTTCCACGATGGCTCCAAATGGGTTTGCCCATATAGGGCCACAGTTTACGTGGGCCCTACATGGGCAAACCCATGTGGGCCCACCACCATATAGGGCCCATGTATTGCCCATGTGGCCTACAGGGCTGTGGCAGCACCGTGGCAAGGAAATGACACAAAAACCTCTAAAAGACACAGAGTGCAATTTTTCTCTTAACAAAATGTAAACAACAATGGAGTGGTGTCAGATTTTAGCATTTGTAGTATTTCTTCCAGTGGTCCAGTTTGCTTGGCATTTGAACCGCGCCAGAGTTCACTTCACCCAAATCGAGACCTTGGATTTTAGGCAGACCAGAGTTAACCATTTTGGTTCACGTCAGAGTTTGATTGTCACGTCACCAAAGAAACCGGGCGTGTTGGTAGTAGCTGCTGACTACTTCATGGCAACCAAAGAACTACTTCCTTTCTTTCTTCAAAGTAAGAGCCTCTTTGACAAGAATTAACGTGGCACTTTAAATAACGTCCTCTTTACTAAAGCTTCTTTTTCCAATCAATGCTCATTAAAAATTATGTCTTCTTTGGATAACAAAAAGGGACCTGACAACAATTTGTTCTTAAAACAATTCATGGACTTAAGTTTATACTACTACCCACTCTTTTGAACGTTTACCATTTATTTGTAATTTATAATGTTCAGTAAACACTGAAATACAAAATACTGTCATATTATTTAAGAAGTTCCTTGTTTGTACTGGTCTGGCAGCAATCAGGCCTGGCTGTTGCTCATGAAAATAAACTCAACTTTCCAAAAATTTGTTGTAAAATTTGATTCTCTTTTAAATATTTACTCGTTTCAAAAAATGAGACAGGAAATTAAAAGTTAGTTGTTGACACTGTTGTATATATTTTGTCATGAAGTGATAACCAATCAGTGTTTCGAGTCGAGAATGCCCAGCGGCGACAGGCAATCTTCGCCACTTCGGGAAAGCAACTAAAATCCAAAGGGAGGGAATAAAAAACTCACTTAGCACACGGTAAGTGAATTTTGGAAATTGTCGCTTTTTTTTCTCCCGCAGTTACAAAAAAGAAAAAAAAAAAAAAAAAAAAAAAACGGACTAATATGTCACTAAAAATATAAACACTCTAGAGACTAGACAAAACTGCTACCGGTCCAAACTGGCGTCAAACACACTTAAGTCTTGTCAGACGTTTAAAACCCAAAGGCGATGGATGCTGGGCTGTAACACGATATGTTCCGTCATAACTGCGGACACTGACAGTTTGCCCACGCGGCCCGGCGGTTCGCTACTGTCTGCAAGTTATGGGCAGCTCTACAAAAATAATAAATAAAATTCAGTCGCTCGGTCGTCTAGTGGAGAAACAATCTGTCCTCAAATCCTCTGAGATGCTTAGACAGAGAGAGAAAAGTGGAATTTCGCCATGTGTGCGTGTGTGACCGTGTGTTTAAATATATTTGGCTGATAATGGGGCCGGGGTGGAATGGAATACCTTAATGAAGACGACGCGTGAAAAGAAGCCAATGGGACCAGCGAGAGAAATGTGTGTGTGTGTGTGTTTGTATGTGTGTATTGTATTATTTTACTAGTGTTGTGGGGAAATGATTTAATTCCTTTGGCCATGTTATTGACTTTCCAACATATATAAGCTTTTTTATTCTGGGTCTGCAAGAATTTTAGTTGCTTTCCCGAAGTGGCAGGACATTATTCAAGTGGAAAAAAAACAAAAAACTTTTTTGAGCGTCATGTTATAAGGTTTTTCCCTCATCAAAAACATATCTGGAGTGTTGCTTTGATTCTTTCATGCATGTTTGATAAATAATTTAATCTCCATGGCAACCATTCAGCTGTGCAAAACGCCTGAGTGGACCTAGCACCGCCTTCGATATGCAGCTCCTCCTCTGAGCTACAGTTTCTAAGTTTCTGCCTGACAGACCAGCTCAAACTTGCGACTCCCACACTCGGCTCCTTCAAACTAGCCAGCAACAATTAGCAAACACTTAGTGGAACTGTTGAGTGCATTATATGAGCTCCTCCCCAGTGCAAATATATAAAAACAACTTTGTTAAAGGGTTAATGCTGTGATGACTTCCTGAACGCAGTTTCAAAAAAAGCAGGAGTTTCTTAAAAAGATAAACGTCCAATTTCAAGGTGTTAAATTACAAAGTCAAACTTCCTAAGTTGTTTTTGATAGATATGCAGCATTTTTATAACTGAATAGTTACTTGATTGTGCTATAAAATGATACGATGTGGCTGTAAAATATGTTTAAACAAACAGCCAGACCTTCAATAAAATATCAATGCATATTTATCTATTAGAATGGCCCAGCTAAAGTCCTGACATAAATCTAATTTGAGGCCAGTTTGAAAATGTATGTTCATGGATGCTTTCTAAAAGTGCAAAGCTTGTGGACACATAATGACTAAATGAGCCATTTAGTTGATTTTGATAAATATTCTTTTGTATGGTCTCCCAGAGTCAGTTTGGTTTGATCAGGATCAGAAGCTGTAATCTGACTAAATGGAGATTAGAACTGGAATCAGTGGAAACGGGATGTTGCATCACTTTTAGCCTGTCAGCCAAAGGAATTCCTCTTCACACAAATCTGAGAGTTTCACAAAAAAAAAGCAAAGGCTAACGCGTCTGATTCTGAAAGGCGTTTCAAAGTTCGAAGGTTTCTATCATTTTTCAGCTCCCTCAATTAAAAACAGCAAGACAGAGACGAGAAAAAGGGCAAAAAAGATGTGACACATAAAATATTCAAACCCTGAGAGATTTAAGCATTCCAACTCTTAAGATGCTTTTCTTTCACAAAATGTCTCTGACATATGCTTCCAGGCTGAGAAGATGACAGAAAGTTTGACTCTGGGGGGCGGAGCGATGCCTATTCATGCACGAGTAATTAATTTGATCGGTTTTAACAAGAGGGATTGTGTTGATATTCACCGAGGTTTTCCTGTAAAATAAAAAATAAAACCAGCTAAAGCCTCGTTGGTGTTTCTTTTCTCGTCCCCATTCAGTCGCCACCTTGTAATTTTGGCCCTTTTCACTCGTGGAGGAGGTCTACAACGGAACGTACAATGTGTACCAAAGACGATGGAAAGGGAGGAAAGTGAAAGTTCAGGAGCGCAAAAACCGAGAGAAACTCAAAAGCTACAATACTTGGTCCTCGTGGTCATGGTCAAGGCAAAACAATATCAAAGGAACCTGTGTTTTTAGACTGTCTGTTTAGTCCTCCTCTGCGTCAATACATATTTCATTGGTTCTCAACAAAGCGAGGCAGGAGCATATTCTATCACAAAAGCCTCTGAACGCGGTCCCACGTGTACAGCTGGACAACTCGCACGCGCGCGCTCCCCTCTCGCTTACTCGCACACGCGCGCGCGCGCGAAGCATTTGAATTGTCTCGATACGTGGTTGGAGTGTAACAAGTCCAGGCTCAGCATATGCCCTTAGGTGAGAAAAAGAAAAGCAAGAGGACCCTCAATTGTCTCTCCGAGGAGAGGAAGCCTTATGGAGAAGAAAAAGAATCAAAGAGATGACAATACAAAGCGCGAGGTTTTCCACATAGCCTCTTTGCTGCTGCTTTCTGCATCACGTCCAAGACCATTCGTGAGTTTAAAGAAGATTTTTTTTTTTTAATGAATTTATTGAGAGGAGGCTGGGTGGTTCAGCTTGTTCCTCAGTTCAATATCTTTTCGAGTTGGGCGCAGAACTTTTTATTCACCAGATACCTTTACACAAAGCAACCCGAAAGTTAGCAACATAAGGAGCAGAGAGGGAAATGGAACTGATGCAGCTTCACTTTGTCCTCTACGGCTATTCGTTCACTTAGCAGTTCTTTATGCTCAATTCTGATTTTCGTTTCTGAAATTATTATTATTATTATTATTATTATTATTGTGTGTGTGTGTGTCTTCGTTCATACTTACTAAATTAAACCCAACCGCAATGAGACTTCTGCGTGAATGGTTTACGTCCGAAAGCGACCCGCATGCGCAGAAGTAGAACGTTAACGTCACACAGCAGCGCATTGTTTACGGAAGTAATAGCGTATCGAGCCTTTTATGAGTTGATTTTTGAGGCAATGAGAGTCCACAGCAACATCACAAAATCACAATAACAACACAAAGTAAGCTAATAAAAACAAAAGTGGAAACTAATAGCAACGGCAATTTGTGGAGTATTGGCTGCAATGTTAAATTTCTCATTTGTGGGACTAATAAAGTATTACCCATCAACCCAACCTGAGCTCGGTTTTACCGCTGTATGCACTCACTATACAATGGCTGCTGAAAAAGACAAGTGTTTTGCTGTTGACTTACCATCCAGAAACCACGTGGAGCATTCTTGTTGATTGTGCAAGAGACTCTACCTCTGCTTTTCAAAGATGTACAGTTGTATTATTGCACATCTGTTTGCAGCCAATAAAAGTTAAAGGTTGAGTCAGGAGGTGTGGCCAGCAGCAGCTTATTTGGATTTAAAGCAACAAGGCCCTAAAACAGCCCATTCTGAAAATAGGCAGAAGTCAGCAGACAAAATTTACATAATCTAAAAAATATTTTTGTGCAAAACAAATGTCATGAATTTGATTTGTGTAGCCCAACAGACATATCCCAACCTGTTCAAAGAGGCATAAAATCCCATTAATCTTCAGTTTTAGTCTGAACTTAAAATGTTTTATGGGCCTTTGCATCACCACGTCCACTATATTCTAAATATTTCAACTTTATTCTGCAAGTAAATAATAATAATAATAATAATAATAAAAATACAAATTCACTTTTTTTTTACCCTATTTTACCTTTTGCATGACTGTGACTTACCTGCTGTTTTTTTTTTCTTTTTAATCTACTTAATAGTCAGAAATGCAAAACAGATTTAATTAATTAATGGGCAAAGTATTCCTGAAAAATGTCAAAAAACATAGTCTTGTCTTGCATGGATAAAGGAAGGATAAATTATTTTATAAAAAGAAAATGTTATTACAACTTTAAGAATATTTTTTTAAAAATCACAATGAAACATAGAGCATTCAGACATACTTGAGCTTGTAGTCAAATCTCTCTCCTCCAACCTCTTACTGAAATGGGACTTTCTTCTTCATTTTACCTTTTGCTGCTCAGATTGCAAACTAATAAAAGTTTTTCTCCTGTCTGTGATTGGCTACTATAACGACTCAACCAAAAACATATACCACTCAAACAAACAAACAAAACAAAAAAAAAACAGAACACATTCAACTCTCTGACAAAGAATGTCTTTATTTAATGCATTGCATACAATAATGGTATATCTATATAAATAAAAGCATTTTTTTTAATTTAAGATTTATTTCGCAGCTGCAACTGTAATATTTGAAATTAATGGCAAATAGGTTTAAGGAAATAACATAATGTGCCAATGTTTTTTTTTTATTATTATTATTTTTTTAACCAAGACAATCACCTCATATTTCTGACTCTGTCTTAAACAAACATTCAAATGATGTAACCTTTCAGGTAAAATACACTCATCACACAAACAATGACAATCTTTGAAACACCTTTGGTCAAGAAGAACAAAAAGAAACCGCACAGTGACAGAATAAATCCAGAATTTGCACAATAATTACTGGCATATTCAATTTTCCACGGAATAAATCGATAAGCTCTTTTTAACCTTAAGCACTGTAAACAATGAATACATTTACAATGTCTGTGGTCCTGTTAAGCCGTACATTCATCTCTAGGCATGCATATAATTATGTGTTCTGCATACTCCGTGCGGCCAAATCCACGGTCGAATTCGGCGAAAACAGACAAAGTTTTATTTGAAAGTTCAAACCGATGTGCGTGGATACGGCTCTGATGACGTCCTCCTTCAGGGCTACAATGTGCGGCTCGTCATACAAAGCTTTCCTCCATGTTGGAGCACAGCAGGAAAGAGTCGACCAGCCGTGGTTTGATGAGCTGGTGGTGGTCGGCCGCCTCGATGCTGTCCGGGCAGCCTGCCGCCAGCCTCCTCAGAGCCGCCTGGAGACACACAAGCATTAGACATGGGCAGAAATAATGCTGCGCATTGAGATCACATTGACATCTTGCTGTTCTGGGTGGTTGCAGCAACACTACGTAATTTTCTGTAACATTGCGTAAAACAGAGGTATACAACTTGGGCTGTATGGTGCAAAGAGTCAGACCTTTGGTGTTTTTTGGCTTAAATCTATAATTATTATAATTAATTTTGATTAATCAATGATAGATTTTAACACTTAGCTTAAGTGTAAAACTTAAGCAAAGCTAATTGTAAGTAAATTTTCATGCAATTAATGCCTTTTTTTTGTTTTTTGTTTTTTACATAAAAAGGTTCTGGCCAGAACCTTTGCACACATTCAAAGGTACGCCCGTAAATTTGACGCACATCCACAAACAACTGCATTGGATGAGAGCGAAAGACAACATGTTGGATTAAATCTACTATTAGCACGTTAATTTTGATCAAGTGCTATGCTTAAGTTAACACATAACAAATTTAAAGTGTTGACACATTAAAAATTTTAACGGAATTAATCGCGTCTTTTGTTCTTGTTTTTTTTTTAACATACAAAGGATCCACTGGGAGCCTTTTTGCACATTTCTGGTAGATCCATAAATCTAATGCACATCCACAAACGGCGACGTAAAGCCACTTCTCTTGGTCCAGTGGGAGTTCATTTTTTCTTCAAAAAACGATCTGATGGGACTAGGGCTGTAATGATTCCTTAAATGATTCGAGTATCTCGATTATTAAAATTCCATGGGGCAAATTATCTGCATGATAGCTTCCTTAAATTATGTTTTATAATTTTGTTCTGGCCGGGTGATTGATTATGTTGCACACACCTCTGACTTCTGTGTCTGGGTTGTTGCTAAGTGCTAAAAAAAATGTTAAAGGGTTAATAGAGGAGCAATGTTGTGATAAGTTCCTGAAGGCGGAGTTTCAGAATGAGCAGGAGCTTCTTAAAGAGACAGAGGCCCAATTTTTAAAAAAAAGTTGTAACAACTGAACGCAACATAGTTACTTGACTGTGCTATAAAATGGAACAATATGCCTGGAAAATGCATAACACTGCCACTTTAAGGTTGGAAATGATCCGTAAGAAGCTGTGTGTCCTTTGAAGGCCGACGTAGACGCTACGCTGGCACCGCCAAACCCCTGGCTAAAGGGATAAAATGGAATCGCATTAATGTGAAAAGACTGACGAGTAGGGGCATTTCTCAGCCCAATTAATCCTCTAGCCGACGTGCACTTGAAATCACCACATCATAATCATTATGATTGATGGATTCAGAAGAGGACAAAGCTCTTTCTTATTCTATATACATTCTGCGACTCAACACGTTTAAGACGATGCGGACCCTCTTCTGTATCTCGGCTTCAAGTTACCGAGCTCGTGATATATTGCCATGCCTCAAACATTGCCTCATACAAGTAATTAAGTTGGACCTTGGCTCTTTGCACCCATCTTCAGCGCGTCTGCCAAATAATTCTACCGCTACGCCACAGAGATCCTTTATGGCTACAGAGGAGAATGTCTGACATTAAATGGAATAGGCAATTTGAATGTTTTGAAAGACTTTTTATTTGTCTTGAGGACACAGGGTCATTCGAAAGCCATTCGGAGCTCTGAAAGAACAAGCACAGAAGCATATAGAAACCGCCGACATGTTCCACCTACCAGGCAGGCCACCAGAACGGAGTCACTGTTATTTCTCTCTGTGGGGGAGCGGCACAGCTCAATGAGACGAGGGACAGCTAAACACAGTGGAGACACACACACACACACACACACGTTCACTTCTAAGAATATAGCTCTTAAGAATGACATGAAACACTGTGGCTTGTTTTGTCTGTTATCATTTCTAATGGACAGGATTTAAATAAAACCAGACATTCAGAGCAGGTCAGAAGTTTTATGTTCACTAATTGTATTTCCATTAGAGACATACCGGTCCAGTATCAAAATCTGTATTGGTCCCAATATTGACAAAAATCATACATCGATATCGGTGACAATGTGGCCAATCCACAAGGGCAGATCTATTCACTCTAATTCTATGTTTTGTACGCTGAGCGACGTCATAATTTATTATTTATTTTACGTTATGTTTGTAATTCCTAATTGCACTTTCTGAACCATTTAAAAGAAGGTTTGTTGCTGTTTATATTTACATGTTTGAGCAAGATAGTTTCAGTTTCTCTATCATTTATTTTCGATTTTCTGCGATACTCCTAATTAAACTGAGCAAATTAAAGTTGTGTTGTTTATACATATTTGTTAGCTTGTGACGCTATTGGTCACAAGTGTGATGTACTGGTACAGAGTTATCAAATACATTTGTGACTTATGTCTGTGTTTTAAAAAATAACTGTCTTTCAATAAAATATTTTTGTGCTATGATGAGGTGGTTGTTTAGCGGTATCGAGTTTAGTATATTCCACAAAACTGCAACAGAAACACTTTTTACTGCATCACGAGTCAGGTGATCAACAACAGGATGTTACTACTGGTGGACACGACAAAGAAGAAGAGAGGAAGTAGCTCGAGGATGACGGCTCTGCGTGTTTTTTATTGACTTATGTGAACAAGCTAATTCACAATTTTACTTGTGTTTCTTATTTAACAGAAACAACGCAATTGCAAAATTGTGTTATATTAACAAGTTTTGTGCTCATTTGTAATGGAAATGTAGCTAGTGATGAATATCACATTAAACACTTTTGAACTATTCTGTTCACAATATTTACTGACTTTCAACAAACATATTTGATGACTTTTTTTAAAACAAGAACTGAGTGCACATGTTTGAATTAATTGTGAATTTTCTTATTCAAACAAACTCAAACTGATACATGAAGGCTAAAGCACACGGTTTACCAAGATACCGAAACTGATTTATACCATGAAGGAAAAAAATAAAAACTCGACAGGAAGTCATAATTGTGATAAGTCATAGATGAGTCAGCTTTTTTTGCTTTTGTTTTTATAAATGGAGCATAATAACTAGCTAATGTGTGTGACAAAAGAGGAACATTTAAAAGCATCTTTGCACATTTGCCTTAGTTTACATAGCTCTTTGTTTCTTTCACTGATTGTGCCTTTCTTTTTTAAAACATTGAAGTTTGTCATTAGCCCTGGACTCAGAGAGCAGTTGCCATTTTTAATTCTGCTTTTTTAAATACTTAATTTTCTACTGTTTTTATTTTTTAAAGGAGGAGCAGAACCAATGCGGCGTGACCTTTCACCTTTCAGCTGGATGGCGGTCTGGGCCACATCGGGGTCTCTGCTCAGCCGGGCCAGAGTGACCGCAGCTTTCTGCTGGACGCGCTCGCAGGCAGCCACCTCTGACGGGTTGGAGGACGACGGTTTCTCCCCCAGCAGCAGCAGCAGCCTCTCTATTCCTGATGAAGGAGAAAAAACACGATGACTCGTTTAGAAAGAACAGAAGCATCACTTTTACTCAGCAGAAAGACTTTGAAAACGGTAATAATAGGGAGCAGTTTGGAAAATAATCAATCCCCAAAACATAAGGAATGCTTCAGGTCGCTTGAAGTTGGTTATTTATAAATAATTTATGAGCAGAACAAATATAATAATAGATGAGTTACTAACTAATACTCAAACGCTTGTCAGGCAAACTCCCAAAGATAACTAGATGCTGCCCTCTGGTGGAATAAAAAATAACTACACTCCATTCATTCAGCTTATGTGAATGTTTTAGCACATATTTTTTTTATACAATTTTTTGCAGGAGGGTTTAATATTTACTTCCATATTTTAATATCATCACTTTACTAAAATAACAGCCTAACTCATTTTTTGCCAAAAGTGATTTTATTTTTGCCGGAATGATCTTTTCATAATAAGAAGGTGATGATTATTTTTGTAGAAAAAACTGTAAGTAAAAAAGAAACAACTTGGGCCATTTTTTTTAGGAAAACGACAACATGCTGAATGACAGCAGAGATGCATATAAAATGAATCCCAAAGAAATTCTCCGTTTGTTACAAAAATTTAATTTCACACAGAAAAATTCATAGAAAAGTTCTTAAACTTTTGATTTGAGAACGTTTACTAAGAGGGAATTACTTATGCAGTGAGAACATTATCAAAGATGCAACGGTGACCCATTTTTACTTTTTAGTTTTTTACTACAAGATTTTCATTTTAAATTTATTCTGGTAATATTAAAACTTTATTCCAGTATTATTTTGACATTGTTATACAACTGTAATATTATGACTTTATTCTCGTAATTAAAGTTAAAAATATTAGCCTAACGTTCTGTTGAAAAATTCACCTGAATTCAAAGTTCAAATAAACAGAAGCTGTGGAACATGCTTGTCAAACAAGATGGCCGCCCTGACATCACAATGAACTATGAAAACCCAAGAAATGAATTGGTTCCAAAATTTAAATCTTCAGAAACCAAAAATTAGATTCACTGATACAAGTGATTTGTGGTCCAGGTCTACAATAACAAAAAAATAAAAACATGGTAAACAAAAATGAGAAACCGCAGCAGTAAATCTGATTACCTTGCTCTTGCAAGACTTCAGAAGCACACGACTCCAAAACAGAAAGATTTGCCAAAATTGTCACCACCTGAAGTTGAAGTGATGCAAAAAGAAAAAAGATGAGTAAATAGTGTGTGTGTCTGTGTGCGTGTATATGGGTGTGTGTGTGTGTGTGCTGGGGCCCGTTTCGGCTGCTTCCAGCACCTGGTCTTTGGAGTAGGGCGTGTCCACCCTCTGGCGGTCCTTGCAGGCCTGCAGCAGGATGTGGATGGCGTTCAGCTGCAGCAGGATCTCACACGCCATGCTGTCGAAGAATGTGATGTTGGCCAAGGCCGCAGAGGCCAGGAGGAACACTTCGCCACAGGAGGCGCTCTCGCACAGCTCTGGGAGAGGAAACAGCAACCTATTTAAGTCTCCACAAGACAACATTTGCTGCAACAAATTGTTGGGAAACAAATAGACATTTTTTATTATTAACAGAAAGTTTTGTTGATGCAGATTGTTTTTGGCGTCACCACTCACTGATGAGCGCTGTGACGATGTCGTGCATGCTCTCCAGGAAGCTGGCCAGGTGCTGGGTGGAGGTGTGGTGGGGTGAAGTGATCTGGGCCACCACGGCCGCAGCCTCGGCCCGGGCAGCCTCCACACTGCTCTCATCGGTCAAGATGTCTGCCAGGCACAGGATCCCGTCCACCTGCAGGTCGGTCACAAACACACCTAACTAGGTTAGTGGGAAACTGGCCTCTTAAGGGGCAGCGTTATGTGTTTTCCAGCAACATCTGATCATTTTTGTAGCACAATCAAGAAGCTGTTACCTTGACTTCTTAAAAAGTCTTGCATTTACCAATTGTGACTTAAAAGAAATTAATCTGACTTAGTAATTTAACGCTCTTAAATTGGGCCTCTGTCTTTTTAAGAAACTCTTTCTAAAACTCCACCTTCAGGAAGTCATCACAAAATGGCTCCTCTATTAACCCTTTCACAACCAGCGTTGCACTGAGAGGAAGCTCCTATAATTAGCTCAGCTGGTGTTTGCTAATTGCTGCTAGCTAGTCTGAAGGAGTCGCGGGGGGAGGGCTGATGTGTGAGGTGAAAACTCTGAAGCTTGGAAACAGAGGCTCCTTGAAGGCAGAGCGAGGTCCGCCCAGGCGTTTTGGACAGCCACAGTTGCAATGGTATCAGTGGTTATCATGGAGATTAGCGGTTCGCTCAAATAGCCATGAAAAAATCAAGGGAACACTCCAGGTACGTTTTTGATGAGACAATAACATTATAACATGATATGAAGCTCAACAAAGTCGATTTTATGCAATACTGCCTCTTTAAAACAAGCATTCCTGCAGCAACACCTTCACTGTTGAGGTTTCAGGTTAAAGAAACCAAATCGAAACCCACTGTTCATTTGCGGACGGTCATCCTAAAAACTTTCAACTAATCAACAGGTCTAGACTTTAAAACCAATTACTGGACCAACATGTGAACAGCAACAAGGTTCTGAGCAACACTTCAGACTAAACTTTATTAAATCCCATGAAATACACGGAAGATTGTGAAAAGATACTTTTAGCAAAGTTCAGCATTTACTTTCATGAGTGATGCTAGAGCAGTATCTTTCAAAGTAGCGACTCTGGCCACCATGGGGCGCTGTGGAGGCCTCAGAATGCTAGAGGAAAGATAAGTTAAAGCAATTTTTTTTAAACTCCAAAAATAAAATAAAAACAACACAAGAAATATATTAATTCGATTTTTTAAAAAGTTTTTTTTTCTAAGTTTTATAAGTCATTATTATAAAATATAAGTTAAAATAAGTTAATGAAGTGTTATTTTCTATGCTCATGTTTCTGATTGGCTCCCAGTCAAATTTACTAAGCTGCTTTGCTCTTCAAGCTAGCAGCTTCAAAACGGACAAGTTTCTCACAAAAAAAGTTTCTCACACTGCTGCAAAAACCATCTAAAATCAGAAAGTATGAGGCAGCATTTTTGTTAAACAAATATAATAATTATTCAATAGTGAATAAAACTGAGAAGAAACGTTCTAAAAGTTGATGTTTCTTTGCATATTTTGTAGCATTGTCTGTGGGTTTGGAAATGGGCTTAGCTTCCAGAAGCTAATCCTTTTTCGGGAGCCATGATAAGGAACAGTTTAGGAATCCCTACAGAGAGCCGATTCCCGAGGCTGTCATGCTTTAGGACCGGTCATCCACCAGGGGGCACTGTTGTTCAGTTTAAAGCGCACCAGCAAACATCTGTTAACCTGCGCCTGTATTAGACCTCAATGATAAACTGTTTCTGCGTGGATGTAAATGTTGGAATGAATACACACTGCAAAACACAGCAGAATAAACTAAAATGCATTTTTTGGAGGGGGTTAACCTGCACACGTGTGGGAAAAACTAATTAGCTTTGCATATTAATTAGCTGTGTCTGACACTGCTGTGGTCCCAGCAGCAGTCACATTTCTCATCTGGGAACAGAATGAACCAGAAGCTGCTGGGAGCTCAGCCTCCAACCAGATATGCCTGAAAACTGAAAGTTTACCAACAAACATCTCAAGTGGAGCCGGCTGTCAGCTCTCAGCCTTCCACACCTGTCAGTCTTATCTGCAGACGAGCATCAGCCCGCCGAGCTTCACAGGACAACTTCCTATTTTTGTCTCTGCGGACGTCAGCAGCGCCGCGCGACAGCGGCCCACTGACGTGGAACCGTTCGCTCTCCACGCCCACGTTTATCTACGGTTTCATCATCCCCCTAAACCCCACCGCCAACAGGACCACCCTCCTCCCTTCTCCTTCGTAAAACTGGATGTTCCCCCCAGCTCCTCGCTTACAGGACAGTAAATGTTTCTGCATTAATCTGTTCGCCCAGTCGTCTTTACATAACCGTCAGACGTGCCAGATAAGTTAGAAGAAAGTTGGCGCAACGTAAACCTGGGAGCTTGGCATCAGGAAATAACAAAGACAAAACATATTTTTATGTTTTGATGTTATTATCTTAGAAAAAAGTTTGTGTTGTAGCTGCAGGCCTTTGACTTTAACAAAATATGCTCCTGCCTGCTTCAGTCTGTGACAATATACACAGGATATGAAAAGTAATGCAGCAATTTTCACTTAGTCAACTTAGGTAATGTTTGTTTTCAACAGATACTTGAGAAATAACTGCAGACAAAAGGATATTTTGTATGTTAGTTTAAAAATCACTTATTGCCTTAGTACCAAAATACCTTAAAAACCTGTTTTCATGGTAACAAACTTCCAGACCTCTCAGGTCTTCTGGTTCTGGTCTGCTGTGCATCTCCAGAACCAGACCCAAACATGCAGCTGTCAGCTTCTATGCAGCACAGATCTGGAACAAACTTCCAGCAAACTGCAGAACTACCGGAACACTGAGTTCCTCTAAATAAAGGCTAAAGACTCACCTTGCCACTCATAATAACTGGAACTTGATCAGTAATTCTGATGATGGCATTTGACTAAATGTAATGTTTATATCTTGCTTCATAATTGATGACTATGTGATTTTTTTATGATTATGTAAAGCACTTTGAAAGCAAACATGCCTTTATTTTCCAAATAATTACTGTCTGTTTTTAAACTATTTTACAAAACATGCATATTTCTCTTTCTTGTAAGCCCAGCAGCCATCTTCTGTCGGCTAACTGGTAGTCCTCAGCAACAGGTGGGGGTGGGGCTGTGATGTCACTCTGACACTTCCTCTGGCATGCCATTAAAAGGACTACACCATGATGAAAAATGTTTGTGTTGGTACACCTTGAAACCAGAAACAGAGTGTAACCATAGCAACACAGCTGGTGTTTGGTAAGTCCACATCGCTTAAAACTTCCAAACCAAACACCACCATCTTCCTTTCTACTTCATCCCTTATCAATGAGGAACCTTCCACAATGTAGCATCGTAATGACGGCAGTAAGTGCTGGAGTTTTCTCTACACCTGCGTCTTTCCTAGCTCAACACAGACAGGTGTCTTTCTCAAGCCTGAGCGATCGGCAGGTAGCGCTCCGTAGCTCAGACCCGCCTGACAGCTCCCCCTTTGGGAATGGCTTGCTAATCCAGGGCGGACTTTGCTTCGCGACAAAGCGTCTTCACAGTTGGATAACTCCTGCCATTACCAGCTGCTCTTTCCACCAACAGACACCGCTGCGGCATCATTATTTGCCGGGATCATGTTGCGTTTCGTCTCTCCGGCTCGGCTGCTGTTTATTTTTGGTCGTATTCTCCGCAGAGAATGAAGGAGGACAGACAATAAGGGATGTCTCATTAGCTTTCTCTCTGCCTGCCACGCCCTCTTTGCTTTGCATGCTCAAACGCCAACAGGGTTGGACAATTCAGCTCAGTACGGTCTTGGTGTTTGACCTGTCAGCTTAGCATTCAGAAGCTCTAACTAATGACCTCATGAATAAGTCCTACAGGGCCTGACCAGGAGTCATGTAAACAGACATTCACTTCATCTAGTCATCATATTGCAGATGTTGTCTTTCTCATTGTCTGAAAGTTACACAGCAGGGTTTCATAAAACGCATTAGGAAATTCATTCTCAGAAAGTCAAATGACTACAAATATGAAAGTACTGAAGGGAGGCGTGAGACAAAGGTTGGATGCAACAGTGACATCTCAACTTGCTTACACCAAGGCGTGCCCATAACCATTTTCTATAGCATGAGGCAAAGTGGATCAGAAGCCCAAAACATCCTTTCGACCCGTATCTTTCTATCTAGCTTTACGTTTTGCAGATGAGGTAGTTCTGTTGATGTCTTCCAGCAATGACCTTTAGCGTACGCTAGGATGGTTTCAATATAAGTGTGGAGAGGCAGTGATACTCACATAACTGAGCTAAAAAATATAAGCTACCCCTAACTTATGGTCATGAAAGATACAACATGACTGAAAGAATGAAATCCTGGATTGAAGCACTCGAAATATTACTCCATTCCTTTGTAGGGTGGCCTCATCCATCTGTAGAGTTAAGGGTAGGAGTGTCATCATCCAGCGGGAGATCCAGTGAGATCGAAAGGAGTCAGAGTTAATGCCCTTTGGAAGATTTCTGAACATATTCCACAGATTTAGACTTCCCTCAATACCACCTGACCTAGGATTACCATGAGATTCATAAGAAACTGAAGAGAGAAATGAGAGAAATGTTACTCCCATGACGCTGTCTTGAATAAGTGGAAGATATGTAGTGTAGAGTAGAGTTTGGGTTTGAAGTCACTCAGACTTCATTCTTTTGAACACGCCATAAAACAGATGGAGAAGATGTTCTTCACAAGCGGATAAAGGAAACTGTGTGTTAGAGATAGATGTACCTTATCCAGCTGGTTGATGCCCTCTTCCACGCAGCAGATGGAAGCCACCGTTCTCAGAGCGTGAGCGTAGAGGTCTCTGAAGCGGTCCTGCCTGCAGATCTTGAACAGGGCCACCACAGCTCCTTCCTGTATGCAAATGGAAAACACCATTTCATCTACAGCTGTCAAGAAAGACTGTTGTTAAGACTCAGGGCCAATCGCTTCATGAAACTGAACCTGCATGCGTATTGAAGTAATTGATTATCAGCTGCAGTAATCAATGAGATGGCAACGATAAAATATGTTACTCATAATCATAAGGTTACGTTTCATTCATTGTCAGAATTATTTTTCATTGGTGCTTATCTCCTGCGGTCATTGGGAAGTTTATAAAATGTCCTAGAGAGAAGATTGTTTTAGTCTGTAAACAGACGACCCACTAATGAAAACACTCACTGCTTCATTCAGGTCTATGGACTTTGTAGTTACTGCCCTGCAGTGAATTTCCCATTCTATCTTCTGCAAACCTGCCAGCTGATCTGCTGTGAGGGGGCTGTAGAGAACAAGCGTCCTATTGTGCTGCATTCAGGATGCGACTTTGCGTGATGCTTCAGATTCAGAACGAAGGATATTCCCACGCGGCCTGGGTAGCAGCTGTCTGGATGTGTTAACCTGAAGAGACGCCGGCCTCACACCACGGTCTCTTTCCAACCTGCAACCTCGAATAAAACTCCAGACGGTTTGGTTTCTGACTGAGTCACTGATAGAAAACCCAGAAATCAGCTTTGTTTGGTTGGCATTTCCTGACGTATGAGAATTAGTGAATATCTGATTTTCTTCATGTTCTTTTGTCGTTCCCATCTTGAAGAGAAACTAAGAAAAGTGGCCTCTGTGTTACAAGTATACTATAGAGTAAACTGTATCGCGGGAATAAAAACTTTATTTTCGCGATATTATGACTTCATTCTCATATTATTTTGGCTTTATTCTCATATGACTTTATTGTTGTAATATTATGACTTTATTCACATATAATGACATTATTCTTGTATTGTTATGACTTTGTTCTCATTTTATTTTGACTTTACTTTCATATTTCGACTTTATTCTCGTACGACCTAATTTTTTTTAATAATCTGACTTTAATTTTGTAATTATATTTTGTTCTTTTAAATCTTTTCTTAGTATAAAAGTAATATTCAGCGTTATATAACAGGTGCTGCTAGTAGAGGGTAAACTTTCAGCCTCAAACTCAAACTAAATGTCTCCTCCTCTCCAGAGCCAACGTCACACTTTCTCGTAACAAAATGAGACGCCACACGTCACCGTCCGCTTTTGTCCTGTGGACGTGCATAATTGGACAAAATGACACGTCAAATTGCTCCTTGCTACCCGGATTCCAGAGCCAGCAGCGTCGCTCTCGGCCCTGGAGAGTCCAAGGGACCTGAGATGACCAGCGGATTTGGCCGGCTCCTCTCTGCGAGCCCGCCAGCTGCAGAACCTCTCAAATCCCACCTGCAATTTCTGATGTCAGCTGAAACAAGTGAAACTATGCACGTCCCATGAATGGAAACCAGCTAGCTGAGAAAAAAAAAAAATAATAAAATAGATTTGCAAGTCCGTAATAGCGGGCATTTTCTCTTTTGCTTGGTGTAAACAAACAAAAATAGCTTCTTCACTCGTTCCGTGTTCGGTGCGAAAGCGTCCCTCTGTCGAAACGGATTGGGAGCGACTGAATTGTATTCCCCCGTGCACACGGCTGGAATTACCTGGAGGAAGACGAAGCCTGTAACTACCACCATTATCCTAATAAGGCCATTATGCTGGACTGGCATGTCTCGTGTTGTGCTGGGCCGTGCTGCTGAGGCTTGGAGTGGTTAATCATCCTGCCCTCCAGCCTGACCGCTCTTCCCTGTTCGCTGCCTACGCAGTCCCGCTCTGCGTTACCTGGCAGGACTGTCGCCGCCGTCACACACGCTGTAGAAAAGCTCAGGCTTCTGATTCAGGATGCTCAGGCTTGTCCCTGTTGTTTCGCTACAAAATCAGAAGATATTAAAAAAAAAAAAAAAAAAGTAGTAAAAATACGACCAGCTGGATCTGAAAAGGACTCGTTTTATTTTTTAGTGTGTATAAAAGGTGGAAAACTTTTCTTTCCAAATAGATTTACTTTTATCTTTTGCTGATTATATTTGAGATGTTCATTTTGGTCCAAGCATAATTAGCAAGTAAATGGATTTTATATGATTTCCCCCCCCCCATTGTGGCTGATTACTATAAAATTATAAAAAATATAAAAAATAAAGTGAAAAGAACAAAGTCAAAGTGATACTAGAATAAAGTTGTAACAATGAGAACAAAGCCATAATAAAATCATATTAACATTTTAATACATTACAAGAAAAATCTCATAATTTGACTTTATTCTCGTAACTTTATAACTTTATTTTCATATGACTTCATTCTCATAGATTATGCAGATGGTGATTTGCAAAAAGACAAATAAAGGTGCACAAATTGAATTATATTTCATGTAATTTTATCCACACAATATTCAAGATATAAGGTGCCTGTGAAAAGTATTCACCCCTTGAATGTTGTACCGTTTTAATTGCTTTCACAAATCAATCATGATGAGCTCTGGTTGTGGCTGATTAGTATAGCTGCAAAGACACTTTTTACCGCCATTATCATATTATTGTTTTCATTATTATTATGCCACTCATTCTAAACCGGGCACAGGCATCACTGACAGTAACACACCAAGCATCACCATGCTTCACAGTTGCCTCACTTTGAAAAACTCTTTCCGCCCCCGTTGAGTTGAAAGGCCTGGCTCTTGGTCTCCTCTAAATCACATTTTTTTCTTGCTTAACTTGCAGCTGCATGGAGGAAGCAGCTAAATCTATTCTGAGGAAAAGTTTTGGCTTGTTCCTGTTAGCAGCTGCAGAGTTCAGTCCAGCTTAAAGGATTCGTTTCATTTGAAGGGGGGGGGAACAGTTTGGGTCCGACGGTTCAAATTTCTTCATCAAAATTAAAGATTCCAACAGAAATAGGACGCAATGGTCTTCCCAAAACGCTGACCTGCAGCCTCTTTAAATTTGTTTGAGCCATGCTTTAAAGCCAATGCCTTGCCAGGAAGCCAATCAAATTGAAAGGAACACATCCCAGCTGGAGTTACACCAGAGTCTTGTGGATTGCTATAAAACCCATGTGTTCGAGGTATGACTTGCTATTTGGGCTTTTACCCATACATTAGTGGTAATGTATGTATATGTAGTGGTGTACATGAGAAAACCAGATCCACATCACTACCCAGATCGGTTTACTGTTTCTGGTTAAAATCATATTCCAACATTTCAAATAATTTCCTACCAGCTGTGGAGGAGTAATGGGGAACTAACAGACTCAGCCGTCTCAAGGTGCATGGAGATGATTCTGTACAACCGGATTATGTGAAAGAGCAGGTGTCCAAACAGCACGCTGTGTTTTAGGGACGAAGGCAGCAGATGTTCTACATCCTGGTTGTAAGGCATTAATATTGAAACATTGAGGTCTAGTTGGTTGTTTCAGACGACTGCAGTGATGTCAGAGGCTTTAGATTGGTAGCCAAAACCAAAAAGGCATGGAAGAAAATGAAAAACGACCAGTTTAATGGATCAGAGAAGGGCCAAAATAGTAAAGACTGAGGCAACAATCATCTCCAGGGTGATCAAAGGTCTACAGTTCCTGTGAGTACCGTAACAATCAGCAGACGCCTGTCTGGAGTCAAGCTATCACCAAATCCCCACTGAAAATAACTGCACTAAAGAGAAAAGGCATCAGATGTTATGGGTTGTTTTGGACATAAAATCACTGAAATCAAGTCAGTATAAACTGAAAAGTACGTTGAGTCAGACATCAAGTTACAGAAATGTTTTTTATACAATTGTATCCGACATACAGCTCTGGAAAAAATTAAGAGACCACTTACCATGATCAGTTTCTGTGATTTTACTTTTTATAGATATATGTTTGAGTAAATGAATATTGTTCTTTTATTCTATGAACTACTGACATGTCTCCAAAATTTCAAGCAAACATTAAGTAAGTATTTATTAGCAGAAAATGAGAAATGGTCAAAATAATGAAAAAGATGCAGTGCTTTCAGACCGCAAATACTGCAAAGAAAACAAGTTCATATCCATTTAGAAACATCATTAATATTTTAACTCACGAAGAGTTCAGAAATCAATACTTGGTGGAAAAACCATGAAGTTTTCAATGGGCATCATGCTGAAAGAAAACATTGTCTAACATGTTGTACAAAGGCAACGTCTTGAAACGTCTCCATCTTGAAACATAAACTCACAGCCTTGTTGGAAAATGGAACAAAAGCAGAAAACATCTAAAAATATATATTTTTATAACCAGACACACCTTTTCTCTGCATGCCTTCAACTAGCATGACTTCCCAATTGTACCAGTTGACAGTCAATGTTGGGGGTGGGATTAATATAAAGTAATGTAAATGAAAAGTCTTTGCTAACACCAACAGGTGGTTTGAGGACAATTCTTCTGGAACTTTGAGGCCTGTCCTGTTTGCAAAGTGCCAACATTTAAATGGTCATATCGTCTTAATTTTTGATTTGATGTCATCAGAAAGCTAAGAATCCACACTTTCAGAATCTGTAAAAAACTCAAAATGAGACTTGTTCATGGTTTTCTCGTCAGATATCAGATTGCTTCATGCAGAAGAGGAACTACCCTGGAGATTGATGTTTCTAACGTCACAACCTCAAACACAATAAACGAGTAACACCTTCGCTCCAGATCTATCAGATTAACATCACAAAGACACCAATCTAATCTCCAGACTTTAGTCCCAGAGAAAACTCCTCAGAAAGGCATCAAATAATTATTCCCAGTGCATTTCTGTGAATGGAAATGCATGCTATCAAAATAACTGAACTTTACTCACTCTTTTAGGACCACTGCCGTTATTAAGGAGCTCAAAATTGTTAGGATATTTATGTCGATGATGAGTGCGTGTAAACTTCTGACCAGAACTGTAAATCCTATCTAGCTTACAGTTTATAGTTTGGTTTCTTGCCAGTTTCGCTCTGACTCGTATTCTTCTTCTCCTTACCCCCGCCCCTCCTTTCACTGTCCTTTTTCTAATTAAGGTAAAACAATCTAAGTGGATGTGTTGGAAATATTTCTGAACTCCAGCAGCAAATCTGCAATGTGGCCCCATATATCACCGAAAAAGTGATCATTTCTGCTACTATAAAGCCAGACGATGGCTGGTTTTAGAGGAAATATCTTTTGCTTCTCTCTCTCTCTCCCTCTGAGCATCTCCCACTTTTCACAGATTGCTGGGCTTCTCGTTCGCTACTTCCCCGTCTCTTCCACCCATTTCACCCTCATTCGCTAAATGGATCCCTCGGAGGACTTTTCTGCTCACACTTCATGCGTCTCCATCCGTGTCTCCCCAGCTATACGGGCCCACACTGCGTGTAATTTGTTTCCGTCTCATAGTTTTATGAATCATTCCCTCTCTGCTCCGCTGAGCTCGCTGGCAGGAAAAGAGGTGATTTAGAACAAGATTTACAAGCAGAAACCTTGTCAGTGAGAGTTTAAGTAATTTCCTTAGAGATGACGCGACGCTGAACAAACGGCTTGTTTGAAGCAGGGACCACATGGTGGGCTGGCATGCTCTATGCAGTCAGAAACGTCTGGGCAGCAAAGCCTTGACTTCGTGTCTTCTAATAACTCAATTCAGTAAAATTCAAAAATTCTTTATTTGTCCCAAATGAAAACTGAATATCGTAACTTCAAAGAGTTGCTGTGAAGGGTTGTGCTGTGGGGAGGGAGGATCTCTGGTAGCAGTCAGTCTTGCAACACATGTGAAGAGGCCTCTGACTGAAGACAGTTGCTATATGACAGCCTGTATGACTGTTGCACTGTAAAAACACAAAATGTTACCAAGAATATTTTCTACCTTCCGGTGTAAATATCGTACCACACTTGAATTAAGACAAAAAAAAACATTTAAAAGTTACTTTTCAGCAAGATGAATAAGCTCGTGTAAAGTCAATAATTCAGATACATAAATACTAGTTCCACTTTTCTTCACAAAAAACAAATAAAATGTCTTGTTATAGATGGAACTAGTCCTTTTTAATTTGTATTCAAGAATTAGTGATTTAAAAGAAGCTCATACATCTTGCAAGAAATAATTTAAGACAAATAATTTTTGTCTTAATTTACATGTACTAACGGGTTTGCACTAGAAACTAGACATAAAAACTTAGATTTTGTGTCTTTGCAGTGTATGACATGCTAACAGCTGAATTGTCCAGCAGAGATGATCCCATAGTAGCATGTCCTGGATGACAACACTCTGCTCATTTGCTTTGGTGCTTTTCTTTAAATTCCTGTCTAGGTGGGATTTTTGAGTCCTATTCTGGCTTTTGAGATGCTAATAAGTTGCTCCGAGTTGTAAAAAACAAATACTTTGTTGCTACAGTTACACATCAAAGCATTGGACTGAAATAAAAAAAAAGTGAGAGTAAACTTCCTTCCAGCTGCACAGCATCCAAAACCAGAGGAAAGAATCACCCAAATATGCAACGCTGCCCTCAAAATTATAATTAAAATGTAACAGAGCTGCTCCAACATGCAACAAGTGCAATTCTGACATTTAAGGATGATCAGTGTGACATTTTGGCGAATTTCTCTCCATATTTAAAGTTGTTTATTCGTTTGTTGCTCATATTCAGAACACATATTTTAGTGTGTTTCTGCACAAACATATTTAAAAGGCCAGTGTTATATATTTTCTAGCCACAGTTCCATTTTATAGCACTATCAAGTAACTACATTACCTTCACTTGTTATGGAAATATCTAAAATAAATTAAAGGAATTTAACTTTGCATCTGATGCCTTAAAATGGTCCTCTGTCCTCCTACCCTTTCTGATGCTTCTCCTTCAGTTGTCATGACAACAATGCTTCCCTATGCTGTCCATTGATGTCATTTACAGCCATTCTTAGGAGTAACCGGACTAAGACGTAATTTGTACGATGAGCTCAGCAGACGTGGAGTTCCACCAGGTGTTTGCCAATCGCTGCTGCCGCTAGTCTGGAGGAGCACAGAGTTGCCACAGGAGATTAAAGTATTTCTCAAACATGCATGAAAGTATCAAGGCAACACTCCAGATATGTTTTTTGGATGAGAGAATAACATGATGAAAAAGTTGATTATAAAAAAGAAATATCCTGTCGAAGCAGCTATTCAACTAAAAAATCTGTTTTTGAGAAAAACTGATTAAAAGGACCAAAAGAAAGGTAAAAGACAAAAGTTTAATACTTAACTCCTGATCACATATTCCGAGCAAATTTCCCTTGGGAAGTGTCACCTCCGCTTCACGATCCAGCATTCCTCAAAGCAGTAACATTCACCGACCGCCACCCGGCCAGTATCTGCTATAGAGACGGAGATTTACTCTGCCCCCTCCCAGCCAACAAACCCCGAACAAGCAGGTGAGTAAAGTTAAAACGTGACGAAGAGATCCGACACGAGGCAGATGATCCGTACTTCAGAGAGCTAGCGTGACAGACAGCAGGAAGCTAATTAGCTCAGATAGCAGGTGGACATGTTTTGTATTGGGTATTCATTAGCGGCCACCAGCGGCCGGGCTCCCCCCCCCCACCTGACGGTTCGGTCAGCGGCGCTGCACAGAGAGTTAAATATGAGTGGATGGGCAGGTAAAGGCATGTGTGCAAACTGCAGTTGTGATCTATGTCCACCGCTAATGGGAGCTGACAGTATTGATCTCGCAATCTGGCTGTAAGGGAAGCGCACAGGTATATGTGTGTGTGTGTGTGTGTGTGTGTGTGTGTGTGTGTGTGTGTGTGTGTGTGGCCATCAGGATGAGTCTTATCGAAGGAATCATAGAAGCAGGCAGGGTAACTAATGGTCGTTTGAGACATGCTGTCTGGTCTGTCTCGTCTTATCTGGTACTGAAAGAGCGAGGCGGCGTTGTGTTCTGGGCTGACTGGTGGCTACTCGCTAACGGTGAGTCACCACAGATCCCAGTTCTGAGACTAATCTCAACCTATCAGGGTAAACCCCCCTGAGCAGCTCAGCCAATCGGCTGCGCTGGTTTATCCGGACTACCTTAGCGATGATGCTGCAGAGCTGGGGTCCGTCCTGGGTGAGAGACAGCAGGTTGCTGATGGCGCTGCCGATAGTCTGAACGCAGTCTGACGACTCGATCTGTTTGATCAGAACCTGCAAGGAAGAAGAGACTTCAGGTCACCTCTGGGTGACAGAAGGCCAACAGACTGACGACAAGGGGATGAATTCAAATAAAGGTACGACTTGTTAAAATCACATTTATTAGATATTTCTCTTCCTCATATTCTTCGGTGTTACACATAGGAAACCATTTTAACCACTCATAGTTACAGCTGCAAGTCTCTACAAGCTTTTCCTGTAATTAACTTGCAGGCATGAAGCTCCTGCTGCTGTTTCTCTGCTCTGTGGCTTAAAGTTACTCTGTCACTATGAAGTCAGCATGACGGGTAAAGCTTTGGAACGCAGGTAAATAAACAGTCACCGACCCGGATCTCGTTGGCCAGCGCCATGTCGATCATGTTGCTGAAGGAATCACTGACGTCGGTGAGGATCTCGTGGATCGCCTCCCTCATGGATTTAAGGAAGAATTCATCGTCTGTGTGAAGGCACCTGCAGGAAAAACGTTCAAATATTTTCACACACAGTCATGGGGAAAATTAAGTAAATACTGTTTGATTCCAAATTATATAAAACACATTTTATTTATTTATTTATTTATTTATTTAATTTTTTGTACTTTGAAGTGACCTTTGGTTAACATGACACATCAGTTTATATTTCTATAAGATGCAGATGACGTTTCTCAATCCCATGTTTTAGTGATCATCAGCAAGTGAAAAAAATCTGTAAAAAGAAGAGTTGACAGTTTGCATGCATTAAACCATTACATTACATAGTTTACATTAAAGCGGCACTATGTAACATTTATTAAAAAATGTATATATATTTATTTATGTAACTCCTGCTCTTTCTGAGACTGTGAAATCAGAAAGTCATCACAACATGTCTCCTGTATTAAACCCTTTAACAGGGAAATGAAAGAATTTCTCAAACATGAATGAAATAATCAAAGCAACACTCCAGATATGTTTGTGGTGAGAGAATAACATGAGGTAAACTCAAAAAAGCTAATTTTACACAATACTGCTCCGTCAAATAATGAACTGTCATAATAAAAAAATTAAAGTTTAACAGTTTTTCATATTTTTCAATTGAAAAATATGAAAAACTGTTAATGTCATTAAATTTCATGACATTAAATTTAATAACATTAAATTTAATGTCACAATTTAATTGACATTAAATTGTGGAAATTTAATGTCAATTTCCACAAAATTGACATTAAAAGTACCAATTATATACATTCAATCTTTTGTTTGTTGTTGCTGTTTTCCACAAATATCAACACCCTGAAGAAGAAAATCCTCTTTTGCAAAAAAGTTGAATGATTTTCTATGTTTGAAAATCTTAAAAAAGAAATCAGAATGTTAAAAGTAACACTTATTTTAGCAGATATTTTTTCAAAGACATTGGCTGTATTCTGACAAAATAAAGGGATTAATAAAATAGAAGGAAGGTGTTGGGAGAAAAAGACAGACTTCATCCCCAGACCTTCAGACACAACGTTGGACCTCATTGTCGGCCGCGGCTCGTTTTCAGAAGAAGTCCTGAATCATAACAGAGTGGCCTTCATAACTTCAACTCCAATACAGACTCTCAGGTGGGAAATTAAAAAAATAAACAAGAAGCACACAAACCCAAGAATATTAATGAACCGGAGGCCCTTTGCCCGTGATGGGAGGGCTAAGATTTCCCAGAAACGGTGCCAGGAGCCGATGTCGGGCTATGGATCACATTTACAGCAGGTCAGAACAGTTAAAGTGCGCTCCACTGCAGCAGTCATTAAAAGTGGCGCTTCATACTGAATTTGAAGAAACCGCCTGTAATATTAGCCGAGTTAAGCTACTTAAACCGTCCGTCTTCGATTTGTTATTTGTGGAGAGGTTCTAGTCTTTAGAGCCCAAATTGGCCCATGGTAGGTGTAACTGCAGTTTGATAGAAGTGGAAATATTTTGAAGTTTATGACACTTTTGTTGGAAAACACTGAACAAGTCTGGCTTATCTTGGATAATAATGGGCCCCACTTGTGGTTTAGTCGCCACAAAAACTAGGCAGAAGTTTAAACCCTTTAACTGTCACCCCAAATACGGTCACAAATAAGGTCAATGGGGACACTGGCGTCCCCATGGCAGCCAAAGGGTTTTCAGGGAGGTCAAGATTTTTCTGTTGAGGCTCCCAAACCTTAAAACGAACTGCCTTTAAACTTTCGTCAGGAATAACCACTTCCTGTTTCTAAGTGTCTATTAAAATATTTTATTTTTTCAATTGTTTTTGATCATGTGGATGTGCTACTGTATTGTCTCTGCTCTATTTTTGACTCTTTTGAAAATCGATTGTAGTTTCGTGTGTTTTAACATGTTTCTATTTTTATTTATTTTTTTTAGCATTTACAGCACTTCAAGCAAACTTTCTGTTTTTAAATGTACTTTTTAAAATGGATTTGAGCTTTACGAAGGATAAAGAAATGTTTTCTCCTTTTTTGCATCTTCAATTAGTAAATGCATGTTGGATTTTGATTTCTGATGTGTTGTTCATTTAAGATTTGTCTTTTTCATAGAATGTAGATCTTTCTACTTTTTTCTTATTTTTCTTAGATTTATTTTTGTGTGTCTGTTACCTCTCTGTGATGTTAGTCAGCTCCATGCACTTTTCCAGCAGTGATTTTTCATACTGCAAAAGAAGCAAAGAGAAACAACATTTAAAGAAGTGTTTCAAAAAGAAAGAAAGCCATATCAAAAAAAATCCTGTTTGCAATTTTCTACAATCCAAGTAGAGGGCAAATGAAGGATTTAAAAGAAGTTTCTCTGCTTTATAATAAAACATGCGAATGTGTATTTAAAATCTCATATCATATCCTCATCAATGTGTCTGGTGGAAAACCAAAGTCAACCCTCACCCACCTTCTGCATCTCCGGCGGCGTGCTCCGGGCGGCACTGTACTCGTGGACCAGCGAGCGCACGTGGCAGTTGGCTCGTACGGCCGTGCTGTGGACCCTCTGCCAGCGGCCTTTCTCCAGCCGCTGAAACATCTTGCCCAGCTCCGTGCTGACCACCAGCGCCCGGCGGAGGAGCGTCTGCAGGTTGTTCCTGGCCACGTGGTCGCCCGCACCGATCCCGGACGTCACTATGAGCTCCCCCTGGTGGGAGTCTTCGTCCACGCCGATGGGCTTGGCCTGAAGGACGCACATGCACTCCACCTCGGTCATGTGGCGGAGGTCCTCCATCCACCGCTGGACTGAGTCCACCTGCAGGGTCTGCATGCGGGTACTGGAGGGAAAAAATGAAGATATTTGTTGAGACATTAAAAAAAAAAAACATTTAATGGGACAGCTTCATGTAGAATTTACTTTTTTGAGCTTTACATCACGTTGAAATGTCATTAAAAAGGACCTGAAGTGTTTTGATTGTTGTACGTTTGAGAAATTCTTTAAAGGGACTGTGGTATGTATTTTCCAAGCACATGATACCATTTTATAGCATAATCAAGGACCTTTGTTACCTTCAGTTGTTATAAAAATGCTGGAGACATCAAAAATGACTTAAAAAATATTTCATAATTTAACACCTTGACATCTCTGTCTCTTTAAGAAACTCCTGCTCTTTCTGAAACTCTGCTTTCAGGAAGTCATCACAACATGGCTCCTCCATTAACCCTTTAACAACAATTTTAACAATGTTTTACTGAGAAGTTCCTATAATGAGCTCATCAGATTCTCAGTTTCACCAGGTGTTTGCTAATTGCTGCTGGCTAGTCTGAAGGAGCTGAGTGGAGGGCTGCTCTGTCCACCTTTGAGGATAAAGCTCCTTCTCAGATCTGCAGCTGCTAAGTTTCTTAGTTTCCGCCTCTGGGCCTCTGAGCAGCTCTCCCTTTCACCCCCCCTCCCTCCCTCAGTTCCTTCAGACTAGCCAGCAGCAATTAGCAAACACCTGGTGAAACTATGCATCAGCTGGACTCATTATAGGAGCTACCTGTCAGTCCAGTGCTCCAACCAACACTTGTAAACATGATGACTTCCTGAAGATGGAGTGTCGGAAACATCAGGAGTTTTTAAACAGACAGGGGCACCAATTTCAAGGTGTTAAAGTATTAAGTCAAATTTCTTTTAAGTCATATTTGATATTTATAGCATTTAATAACAGCTGAAGTTGACATAGTTACCTGATTGTCCTGTTGTCCTGTGAGGCTGGAAAATACATAATACTGCCCCTTTAAGTTAATTTTAATGCTTAAGTTTTAAGGACGTTTAATGAAACAAAGTTCATCCTCACTTGTTCTGAATGTGGACCTTTTGAACTAAAGGTTGCCAACCACAAAAAAAGAAAAACAAACTGTTCTTGGTTGCAAACTATAACTAGCCATGAGCAGCTTGTTCCCCTCAACTCCATCAAAAGCAGAAACCATAAACATCCGTCGCAAACTGCAGCAATCAATGCGTGCATCACAGGTCAATTTCGTCAATACTCGCTAGCTTTTGTTTTTGTTAGCTCAACTCCTTGGTGAGACGACAGCTCCAGCAGGTAAACACTCCCCCCCACTTCAATCTCTCCCAACGCTGACCCTAATGACCGGAGGCTTTAGAGGGGGACGGCAAACCCCAGGCTTCCTGGAAGGAGCTGGATCGATGGCCACAGCGGCCGGCCCCGCTTTGAGTCAACAGAGGAGGTTCTCTAATGAAGATGGATACTCGCCGCCTTCGCTCACTGGCCTCTTCCTGCGCCGTTTGAGTAATGCTACGCCGTCTCTGGAAACATGTCATCACACGGCAAAAATTGGTGGCAGGAGGATGAATCATCATTGAACAAAATGGAGCCCTCTTTCACACGTCTGTGAGCAGCATGATAAAGTATGAAATTTAGAAGAAATGAGGTATCTTATCTTGTCACTTTCATACATGTTTTTAACGCTTTTCTTGGTGTTTAGTCTGTTTTATTTTATTTTATATCTCCTTGTAATTGTTCGTCTTTTCACAAATCGTCTTTTCGCCTCCCAGCGCTGTGCGCAAACATTAACATGCCACATGTCTATAACAGTAAGTTATCTGTTTACTATTACCACATTGAGAAGCATGTACATGAGCTCAATTGACAGCGCTAAGATCCTCCCCCTAACTCTGATTGGTTGTTTCTGACCAGACACGGTCTGCCACGGCAGTAGGAGAACAGGAAGGAGGAAGAGAAACGCCACAGATTTTTTTCCCACAGATTATCTTTTTCATGTTGTTATGTGACAACACGGTGACGATTTTAACAAATATACATACATATATATAAAAACATTGTTTCTAAA
This sequence comes from Poecilia latipinna, assembly GCF_001443285.1. Lineage (NCBI taxonomy): Eukaryota > Metazoa > Chordata > Actinopteri > Cyprinodontiformes > Poeciliidae > Poecilia > Poecilia latipinna. The sequence continues at coordinate 215,675 of NW_015113046.1, forward strand.
AGTTACGTACTGCAGCTTGAAGTTTCAGAAAGTTCTTTGGTGAACAACATTCTCATTTAATCTCTGTAATGCTAGAAAGGAGATAAAGATCCAATAAGCTGTGAATGTGGAGTGGAATAAATAAGGACGCAGCGTTACGGGGAGCAAGGGTCATTTAAAAGGAGCTTGTTGTACCAAGTGGGGTAAATGGCCTCACAGTGACAATGGAAGCCCCTGAGAATGGATGAGGTTCAACCTTTAGTTGCTGTCTGAACAGTTATTTCTCCCTGAATGATCCTGGTTGTCAAAGAAAACTGAGCCCCACTTCTGTTTTGTGACTCCTTCTGATGTTTTTGCGCTTCATATTGTTAAACTCTTGTAAACCATGCCAGTTGACGAGGTTTGCCGTGGAGCGATCACACAGAGGTGACTCATGGTTTGAGTCAAACTACCCACAAGGGTTTGATCATTTGACGCCATCATAACTGAAGAGGATGCGGAGAGATGCTGCAGGTTCTCAGCGTTTACTGTCTCTCAGACTCATCTTAACAAGAAGTGGCATTTTATATAAACATACTTTATATAAGTGTCTTCGCTAAGTACTTGGTTTAGGACGTTTTGGCAGCTCCGGCCTCAGGTCTCTTTGGGGAAGGGTTGGCACAGCTTTCCTCTTAAAGCTTTTCTTCTTCTTCTTGGCAGAAGTGATCAAACTCAATTAGGGTGGAGTGCGAGTGGCCGTGTGCGGCCGCTTTTAGGTCTTCTCAAAAGTATTTAATTAAGCACCGTTACAGACTCTGGATGCTGGAGTATTTTCGGAGATTTCCTAAAACCCGTCCTGTATTAGTTCTTGCTGCTGTGCTTCAGACTGTGCTCTTGATCTGCTGCTCGATCCTTAGCTACAGCCTTGCCTTTTTGCAGAACAAGAGTGAAACAATTGTCAGGCTTCAAATACACCAGCACTCATTTTACATATTTAAGCAATTCTGCATGGGGTAAGAATCTTGGTCTGGTATTTAGGATTTACCTCTCACCATGGAGAGGTGAGAAGTGTTCTTTCAGCCTTAGACTGAGCTGGTCTTGAGTTCATCATGAGATTTTCTCCAGGTACTCTAGTTTCATTGCCTACAGTCCCCCCCCCCCCCAAAAAAAAAAACCCCCTGTTCCTACCCAAATGCTACAGCTTCTTACTATTTTTGTCTATTTTTTCGG
>NW_015113046.1:219983-229262 GCF_001443285.1 Poecilia latipinna
ATAGACATTTTCCCCCTGATATCTTTTTTTTTTCCCCCATCCCCCCCCCCCCCCCCCCCAAAAAAAAACCCACTGTTCTCTCACAATTAGCAGCTCTTTATAGCATTTTTGAGTAATTTTGAGTGACTTATAAATAAACAAATAAAACTCAAACAAACTGGTAAAATACACAGTCTATCAACACATGAACAGCAGACGATGGAAAGACAGAATCAACAAATTTAGCTGCAGCTCATGGCTTCACTGCTTACTACCCAATTATTTTGTACCATGGGTATCCAGTATCTGAAGACACAAGAGCTCAACAACATAGAAATGTATTATTTATTATCTGTTAATTTATTATCTATTATGCCAATGCAGTTCTTTAGAACCTTGGACTACAGACGATGATATTGGCGTTAGAGTCTGAGCTGTTGCATGAAAGACTTCTGTCTTTCATCTTCGTCTTCAGCCTTACTGAAGACGAAGATGTTTGGTTAAAGTTTTGAGGGTGATCAGGAAGGAAATGTTATACTTTATTACAGTCCTCCAAAGGTGTGTGTAAAAAGCAGTGCCTAGATCAACAGTTTCTTCTGAGAGTGACATGTTCGGTAAGGGGCACATTCCCGTCCAACGCGATAATTTGCCAACATTTCTCTTGCGTTCTACAAAAAGTATGGCTTTTATGGTTTTGGACTAATGGATACATTTAAACAGTGTGTGTGTGTGTGTGTGTGTGTGTGTGTGTGTGTGTGTGTGTGTGTGTGTGTTTTGCATAATAAAATGTAGAGTCTGAAAACCCACAATGCAATTTACTATTCTGTGTCATCCTTGATTCTACAAAATAATGAAACAACAAATTTAGTCTCGAGGACGGGGATGCAGGCAACAGAATAAAGAGTCTCATTGTTTGGACCAAATCAAATGTGACCGTTTCTCGTCATCCCTCTCAGTTACATAACCCGTCTCACATGAGGATGAACCCGTTCTGATTTACACCCCCCTCCGACTCCCGACGAGCAGCAAAACATCACCCTCACAAAATAATAACCGGTTTGTTTTCCAAAGGAGGGGAAGCGGTGCGCTACGGCTTAGAGGGAATGACAGATACATGCATGGCCAAGCGAGGGTCAGACGACGGCGGCTCTATTATCTCGTAGAGCGGCGGGATCCTGGGGACACGACGCATCACTGTCACTGCTGCAGGTAGCTGCAGGCCGGGGGAAGTGGTTCAAGCTCGCTAATATGCCTTTGTTTGATGTTTTTCTTTTGTTTTTTGATGATTATGTCTGAACCCTTTGAGCCCTGGGTTTCAGTTCTCCGCCTGTATATTTTTGATTTATTTTAATTGTACGCAGTTCTTTAAATGTCCAGTGAGTAAATATATTTGCCCATTTATCGATAACAACTGGAACTTTCAATATCTTGCAGTTATTTTTGTAATTTACCGTCTGTTAAGAGCGCTCCTCAGATTAATTTCACTTCCTGCTACGGCGAGAGTGAAATTACCATAATAATCCGATATTGACTGGAAAGCGCAACGTCACCCCTTTCAGAAACCATTGGAATTTTTCAGATAGCGCAACGTGTGGCGGACTTACTGTACTGCAAATTTGGCTGGCTCGTCGCCGAAAGGGTTAACAGATTCCTCTGATAAATGTCAACAGTAAAATTCAGTCCTCCTGAGCTGTTAATGAATTCAACTTTTGGATGAGTCACTTTTTAATTTGGATGTGCTCAAGTAGAGAGTGCATACAGAAAGTACTTCAGGCACATGGAGTTCTGACGGAGCGGTCCTCACTGTGAAGTCTGAGTTCAGGGAGGACGAGCTGACTCGATGTTTGAAACTATCAGGGGGCTTGTTACTTTACGACTATAGAGAAAGTCTGTGTGTGTGTGTGCGTGTGAGTGTGTGTGTGTTCTATGTTAAAGTTTTAAAACCATTTTCTCACTCCAGAGCAAGGTGTTAGCAAAATGAGCCCCATTGATGCTTCTCCAGTTTACCACAAATCAGAAGCTCCTGTTATCAGCTGCTCTGTTTGTCCAAGTGAAAATAAGCTGTGAAAAATAAGCAGCGCGGCACGAATCAATTCCAGTTAATTAGGTGAGACATGTTGAAGATGGGAGCTAGAGTACATCAATACGGGCTTTTATTTAAAAGAAACAAACAAAAAACACTTTGATCAGTTTTATAATTGCATTTTGAAATTACCCAGAAGATTACAAAAAGCTGAACAATAGCCATTTCAAACACGGAAAGAATGAAGATTATCTGGCCACAAATCTGGGAATTTGGCAGGCCAACTTTATATGCTTTCTATTTTGTACAGATGTGTGGAGATTAGTAACCTATGAAATGGTTATAGATGTAGTGGCTGTTTTCAAATTTATTTTCTGTTCTATTTCTGCTGGTACTTTGAAAATGTAGTGCTCAAATATTTGGAGTTTGAAGCATTTTTGAAGCATAATTTTTTTATTTTTCTACCTTCACTTCCCAACATTTCTAATCTTATATTTATTGTTTCACAACACAAATCTGAGTCTCATTGTAGCGTTTCATAAAATAACAATTTTGTATGTGTGTGACTTTGCATGAACTCCTCCCTGAGCAGCTATAAAAAAATTTTCCACAATTTTGTCAAATACTTTGTTTGTTCCGCTATGGATTTTTTCATCATCAATCCATATTTTCAGACAATATTTTTTTTCGTTGTAATTAATTTTGTCATTGAAAGTAAAATATTTCTGACTTTTAAAATTCAGAGATTTCAGAGTTTTATTTTCATGAAGATTTCTAAGATTAATCTCAAAATGTAAGATTATTTTCCAGCAAATTTTCAACTTTTCAAGCTTTTTTTTCTCAAACATTTTTGAGGAGTTTTTTGTAGCAAATTTTTGACCTTTGAAACTCACAAATATCTGTGTTTTTCTAGAAAATTTCTGAGATTAATCTCAAAATTTCTGAGTTTTTTTATACCAATTTTTATGTCATTTTCTCAAAAAATTACCGAGTTTTTTCAAAAATTAAAATTTTAATCTTTAAAACGTTTTTTGGCAAAAATTTCCTCCTCTTGTTTCTTTCCCCCCTATTTCATATCCACAATTTCCCTAATACGCCGCCGTAAACATCTCAGCCATACAGACTCAGGAAATTCCCTCAAAGTGCAGCAAAATATAGAGACAAGATTCACGCTTGCTTGACAGACTCCCACATTACAGGGTGTGTGGGTCAAATTTGGTTATGGCTAAAAATAAAAAAAAAGAATAGACAATCCTCCACATGAAAGCGCGCTCTCCGCCTGAATCTCTCACTGTGTGCAGTCTGTGGGTCAAGCCAAGTTGCGTAACGAAGACAATAACCATAGATGGCAACATAAATGTGCTTCAAACTACAATGAGTCACAACGGTTTTACTACGCTGCCGTACTTCAAAGGGTCGTATGGCAGCGTTAGCGCTCACATCAGACGGACAGGTGTGAGACCAAACAGCAGAGCGACTTTAAAACGTGGCTGTTACGGGATTTTCTCTTGAGGGATTGGAGTTACTGGCTGGTCTGGCTCTTGAGGCTTTCTGTGATTCAGCGGCTATAAATTACACCTCACAATGATTAATACAGGCAGCGTTATGTCGGCTTCATCCCACTTCATCCACAGTTGCCCCACACCAAGAAAATAACAGGTTTGAAACACAGATTAAGAAGGCAAAGCACACGGTGAAATTACAGTGTGCTTCTCACTCATCTGGATTTTCCAAACTGTTAAATTTATAGTTTGGAAGGTTTAATTTGGCCTGATGAGGTCAATTAAAACATTATATCCAGTGGTGGCTGGTGGTGATATTTGAAGGGTGGGCTAATATATGTATCCAATGATTATTTTCATAATCCATTACTCCTTCATGTTGTTTTTTTCAGTACATGAAGTTGTCATATTATGACAATTCTCTGTTTAAATTGATCCATTAGATGCATAAAATGTTAATTAACCAACAAAAAAAGAGTACATTTCTGCCAAAAAAAAGTTCAAAATTTGAAGACTAGGCTCAAAAGAACTTCTAGAAAAAACCCCTGAAAAGTCAAAAATTTGTTACAAAACAGTTGTAACAAATTATTTTAGATTAACGTTTTGAGATCAATCACAGACATTTTTGAGAAAAAGAACTCTGGAAGTGAATTCAAGAAAATTTCTAAGATTTTTCAAGCAAATGTGTAATTTTTGAAACTCCAAAGTTTTCACTTTTTTTTTTAAACACTTCTGAGATTAATCTCAAAATTCTTGCAAGTTTTTAATGTGAGACAGATATGTTCCAAATAAAATCTGTAAAATCTGCCATGGAGAAACAATTAGATTAGCACTACAGGTAGCAATTGTAGCTAGCTAGCAATTCAGTGTTGTCTGCTAGCTAAAGTAAGCTAGCTGAAAAGAGGAGCCTGTGGCTATTTCCTTCTACAGCAGAGAAAAGCTAGTTTCCACTGTGACTACTACTGCTTATTATGGTACATTCGGTGTGTGAACTACTGAAATAGGTAATTATATTCAGAGCGGGTCTCAAATATTAGTGGATTTTAGCTCTTCAGGTTCAGCTGTGGTACTTTACTCCTGTGAATATTGTTAGTCCATGTAATTTCTCTTCACCTCTACAATGTTTGAATTCACATTTATTTACTTTATCGCAGCCTAAACTGTAAATAAAACTGATTTGTCTTGTAAAAAAAATCAGCTTACATACGTGTATAAAAGCTATATTCCAAAGTGGTTACGAGGTTTGAAGTGGCTCCATAAAATCCAGATTTATGTTGCAGTTTCACAACATAAATTTTTATCAAACTTGTGACCCGTAAGAAACACTGTTTTAATTTTATTTTTATTTTTGTGTGTTATTTCATAGTTTCTTGAGACTAATTTGATGTTTCACCCTGTGGTTGATTTAAAACTCTACAACAAAGTCTTAATGAAACATTACCATCTTTATTTTTTTAACATGAGTTGAAATTGTCATTTTGTGAGTGACCTGCTTAAAGGTTGTTATTCATCAAAAACTACTTTTAATTTGACAAATGAGCGTCTATTGGAACGTGTATTCCAACTCTCTGAGTTGTACCTGTATACCTCATGTATCAAGGATTAGGCTGTTTGGCTTGTTTATCAAGTCATCAGAATCAATCAAGCCAAAGAGGAATATTTTTTTCTTAGATTTTCTTTTAGTTTGTGGTGTCCTTATGAATCTTTTGGGCTTAAATAGTCTTACTAAATGGCTAAAAGTATCACTCCCTTGCTTCATCTCTTTTATTGGTGACCTAAGAAATGATATTTGAAAAATAAAACATAAGAGAGTTCACGTTACAATCTGTTTCGTATCTTCCTGTATCCAGATCGGAGACAGTCTGCCAATAGAGGATTTAATAAACACATACTGAGAGCAGGAAGGAGCCTAATGTCTGTGGAGCATTATCATCACAGTCCGATGCCTCGGGGTCAGTGAGGAACAAATGGAAAGCATTTCTAAACTCCACCACAGAACCACAGTCCTTCTGGGCAGACAGACTGGAAATGTGGGCAAAATGACGCTCAAGATTTTGTGGACCGATGAGTGTGGCTTTGGCTTTAGCTGGAGGTAGAAATAATGTCTCAGAAAGAATTAAAGACAAAGACATTAAAGGGACCAAAATGGATGGAAATGCAATTTTGCTCAGCTAATGACCGAATAATGCTAAACAAAACGCTCTCTTGGAGAGGAATTAGAGGTTCGGCCCATACAACGTCGCTCTGATTGGACATGACGACTGAACTCAGAAAACGGGGAGAAGGAGCAGGCAAACATACTTTTTAAAACACACGAGGCAGGCCTTGATTTTCTAGAGGTCAAGCTTGAAAAAACAGCACGTTGGTAGGACATCGTTTGAGCCTCTGGCTGATAGAAAAAATCCTGGCGGCCACGGCAGACATCTGACTTCCAGATGTTTCTCGCAACTTTTAATGTGCAGCCAAGGCCAAAATCAGCGAAGACAAAACACGCCGACTCTGGTTCTCCCATTTTTCAGTCTCTTTGTCTCAGACAACGTCTAACCTCAAACTTCACCCCATCACTTATTGGCATGTTAGATCACACGCGCCAGAGGGCGTATAAATACAGTCCCATAGATGTCCAAAGTGCGGCCCCGGGGCCGTTAATGGTCCTTTGAAGTGGTTTTGTGTGGCCCCCTCCCCCGACTGCAGTTCAACAATACAGGTGGATACCATGGAGTGTTAAGGCCATTGTAGATAGAAATTCGCCCAAAAAATTTTGAAACTCAAAAATCAAAAAAAATTTCAGAGATGAACATCAAAATTTAAGTTTTTTTCTGAGAACATTTCTGACATTTTAATTAAAAAAAAAATCTTTTGAAAATTTCTGAGATTAATCTAAAATTTTCAGATTTTTTTTCCATCAAATGTTTGACTTTTCTTTGATGGAAATTTACTCCAATGTTTTTCTGTCTACAATGGTCTTAATATGATGATTGAAGGTGGTTCACGAAAAAGATGTTTTATTTTTAATCAGAGTAAAATTATTATTAACATCCCTACCACATGATGTTTCTCTTTTTTTTTTTACCCATACACATTATGCCTCATATCAGAATACAATGAAGCAACAGAAAACTATCAATTGTCAGACTTTTCCTGATTAAATAAGTGCAGATTAGGCAGAGAAGCCAATCTGGGTTGATTCTGCTATTAAAACATTTGACAAAGACGAGCGTGAGACATGGACACCAAATGAATGCACGTTTTCCATCTGTGTTTGCAATTTATTTTAACACAATTAAGCCGTTGGGCGGCTTTCGTCACTTGATTTATTGACTGTTAGGGAGCCAAGCGCAGCACAAAAGGGATTTATGGTAGAGGGGGGCACAGGAGATAAAGGCAAAGAAGTCATTTACATCACTTCTTTGTTTACGCACCCAGTTGTCTACGTAGCTGGTGACAGCTCTACTGATCTCATATCCAAGTTTATTCAGCGCACTACGTGCAGTGTGATTTGAGAGTTTGTAAAAGCAAAACTGTCACAGATTATATATTCAGATTGATAATGACTTACATTTACCATTGACTGCTAACTGGGTTCTCTTCTGAAGTTTTAGGATACAAACAAATTCAGACGAAAATAAATACTCTTAATGGAAACGAAAGAACTCCCGTGTTTTTGACTAAAACGTTTTCATGCTAGTTTTTCAGCTGCATCGAAATAGATGCAAAAAACTGCAAGAGAAACACTTTTTATTGCTTTTTTTACATCACACAAGTCACGTGACCAACATCTGGATGTTGCTACTGGCGGAAACAAGGTCATTTATATGAGATTTTAATTTAATATCTTACTTAATGGAAACACTGCAGTTGTTTTTCTTTACATTTGCTCATGTTTGTAAAGGAAACACAGCTACAGTAGCTGACATAAGAATCTCAGATTGTCAGAAATTTGCAAGGAGAAATAGGGCGATACATAACGTTAGTTACAAGTCATACTTGAGATTAAATCAGATCAGCATCTGACCTGTAAAACTCAGTATGTTATAAGAATTTTGACTGGTGTGTTTTTTGGATGAGAATATTTCTAGAAATTCATCAGTTCTTTTGCTAAAGCCTCAATAAACTGAGAAAGTTTTGCTTTAGCTTTTTTTTCCCCAATCTCTGTTACTGAGAAAGGAATGAACTGAAAAAAAGTTTACTAATTCACTTTTTAAGATCTCCAGCACTGCAGGATCCAGTTGGATCTTCAAATATCTATGATGGTTTAACAAGCATGTTGTTGCTTCAGGTTTTCATTTTTTTAGTACGAGTTCTTGGTGTTTTTCCCTCTCAGCCGCATGAGTCTGGCAGAAAGTTTGACATTTCAGCTTTGAATCTGCAATTTACTGACTTTGAATGTGAGACAAAAATTAGGAGTATATTTACTTAGCTTTGCTGTACCGAAATGTTTTATGAAAGACGAATTGCTAGTATGAACGTAACCCAAAGGTCAAAGCCAACTTCTCGTTTGGGTTGGGCAGAATTGTGACAGCGTTTTTATCCAGCTCATCTGAATCTCACTGGAGAAAATGGTTCAAATGCCAAGAGTTGGCTTGATGGCTTGTTCAAGAGAAAAAAGAAAACAGTTCAAAAAGAGGTCTGAAGGTTCGCTGACATTACGCTGGAGCTAACATTTATATCTCAGATCAATAAACACACCTCCAGGCGTCTGGATGTACTCAGTGCCAAAGGTGGGGCAGTTCTTCAACACATTAAGGCCTTATGGCAGTAATACAGGTGGGTAAAGAATAATAAAAGATTACTTTCTGGTTCATTGAAATTTTGTAAAATCTCTTGAGACCAAACATGAGTTCAGAGTAAACAAACATGGCTGAATGGGAAGAAGCAATGGCAGTAGTATAGTTTGTGTGGACTATACTTAACAGAGAAGAAACAATTCATAAAGACGTCCCTAGTGTCCACTGGACTTTCTGTTGCCCTATCACAGTTGTCTTGCCTTGCATATTTTGGTTTCTCCTTTGTGTCTCCATCAACTTGCTTTCTGATTGGCTAGCAGACGGCGTGCTTGTTTGTCGTCAGAGAACAACACACATGGTGCAATATTGGGCCAAGACAGTCGATCATGATGAATGTCCCAGATTTCTGGCGTCCTTCTGAATGGACCAGATCACTGTTAGCACACCCCACATGACAGGCATACTCTTAAGATTATTAAGAGAGACATCCTGAAAATCGGAGTGTCCTCCAAATCATCGGAAGGGGAAAAATATGGTCAAGAATCAACATAATTATTGTCATAAAATAAGGATGTTACACCACAGGTGGAAAAGCACAGTGGATCATCTGAGTGTCTTTACACACAGATCTCCAAGAATGTCTGCGAGATTCATCAGTGGGGCCACAATCGTATAAAGGAATCACAGGAATCAGTTCAGGATATGTAGAAGTAGCTAACCTTTGATTTAATGTTGAAGAAGTTTTGCATAAAACGCACAGAGAAAAAGTTTTAGATTATCTACAAGAACACTGTTGCAGTCAGGTAAGATAAACAGTCTTGGGTTACTTTCTCTACCTGCTGGAGGCTTCACCACAAAAAGACACCATGACAACCCGTCTCTGCACAAAGTTATGTAAGACCAAGTTACTTCTTCTTTTTTTGTTTTTTTAAGAACGTCTTTGGAAAGAGTTTCTGACAGATAAATTATAAATGACTAAGTCAGTGTTTCCCAAACTTTTTCTTCTGCGCCCCCCCAGTGGTTTCCAAACATTTTCTGCGCCCCCCCA
>NW_015113046.1:232089-234877 GCF_001443285.1 Poecilia latipinna
GCCCCCCCCTTATGGATTACAAATGGCTGTCTGGTTGAAACGACGCGCGTGACGGGGGAGGGGAGGGGAGCATCGACTTTTTTGGGGGCAAAATGAATGTACGTAGCTGAAAATAGACACCAACATCGGTAGCTTGTTAAGCTTAATGTTCTGTATTGATATTAGCTAGTCATCTTTTAGCTAACATTACCTGCATCCAATAGTTTTACTCAACTCAGTCGGTTAGTTTGGAGGGAAAAACTGTGAAAAGTTCTTTGCGTTTTGCTGGTTGGCTGCCGTGATTCTAACACAAACCTACATAGCTCCGCCCAGCAGCAGCAGGTCTCCTTCACGGGTGGAAACCCAGCGCGAGCGTCGTAGCGCTCATGTTGCGTTTAAAGGCGGCTCGGAAAAACAGGTTACAACATGTTAGCAACGGATTAAACAGTTTTAACTGCTGATAAAAGTGACAGAGGACACAAATATGGGAAGTGTGGAAGCCTCTACTGTATCAAATTGACAGAGGAATAACAGAGAGTTGGTCATTCTAAGGTAAAAACCCAGCGCATACAGTGTTCATGTTTTGTTTTTATTTTCATCCAGACGGCTTCCCGCGCCCCCCCTGCAATGACACCCACAGTTTGGGAACCTCTGGTTTAAACAATGGAGACTTAATGCCTCTCTCCTTAATGACAAGGAATTTGTTGCGTCTGTTAAATCAGACCTTAAAACTTATTTAGACATAAACAACACGCCGGAAACATCCCCTATCATGTTGTGGGACTGTGCAAAGGCCTATTTAAGAGGCAACATCATCTCCTACATGACTGCAAAAAAAGACAAAAGGCAGCCAAACAGAAATATTTAGAAGATAGAATCCAGGAACTGGAACTTCAACATAAAAAGTCTAGAGCACCCAGAACTCTGAATGATTTGAATACAACACGCAGAGAACTCCAAGATTTATTGTTAGAAAAGATAGAAAGAAGGTAACCTTCGTTTTGCCAAACAACAGTTCTATGAAAATGGAAATAGAGCGAGTAGACTTTTGGCCTTCCGACTTAAAAAACAACAGTCCTCAAATGTTGTCCAGAAGCTGAAATTGGGCCATAAATCCATTTTAAAACCAAAAGATATTGCTGAAACATTTACAGAATTTTACAAGGTTTTATACCGAGACACTGACACTTGCACTGATGAGAGTAAGATAGCAGAGTATTTACAAAACATAAATATTTCTGAGTTAACTGAAACTGTAGCTAAACAATTAGATATGCCAATTCAAGAAGACGAAATTAAAAACGTGGTCTCATCCCTTAAAAATAGTAAGTCTCCATGCCCTGATGGTTTCATAAATGAATTTTATAGGCGTTTCATAGACATAGTCAGCCCTCTTTTATTGGATTTTCTTTAGAAAATAAGAAAATGGCGCCTTCTTGATCTGATGCTACAATAGTTGTTACATAAAGACGGTAAGGACCCCACTGACGGTGGGTCACATAGACCATTATCGATGCTTAATGGAGACGTACGCATTCTAACTGGTATTCTGGCGAGACGTTTAAATGCCATAGTAACTCAAATCATACATCCAGATCAAACCGGGTTTATTGTCGGGAGGTATTATGGAAATAATCTGCGGCGCTTATTGAATATTATGTCTATTCAAAAAGAACATAAAGACATGACAGCTGTGATTTCTTTAGATGCCCAAAAGGCTTTTGATCGCGTGTCATGGAAATGCCTTATTCAAGCCTTAGAGGTTTAAATTTGGGCCCAAGTTCATAGATTGGATCCTTACATTATATTCATCCCCACAGGCGGCGGTTAGTTAATGGTTTTAGGTTGGCAAGTTTCAAGCTGGAGCGCGGATGCAGGCAAGGCTGCCCTCTGTCACCTCTTTTGTTTGCAATTAGCATTGAACCGTTGGCCCAGCTTCTCAGGGACAGTGATGACATTAAAGGGATTTTGATCAGTACCGAGGAACATAAAATATCTCTTTACGCGGATGATGTCCTCCTGTATCCATCTGATCCTGCTTCATCAATACCGCGTCTGAGAGAAATGATCTCTGTTTACAGTCATTTTTCTGGCTATAAAATAAAAGTTGATAAGACTGAGGCGATGGATATCAGTGGTAATATTCCACTAAGGGTTAAACAGAGTGGCTTTAGGTGGCCAAGAATGGGCATTAGATATCTAGGCATCAACATTCCCCTCTCTCTAATGATTTGTATCATGTTAATTATAGCAAAACTCTGGATATAATTAAAAAAGACCTAGAGCGATGGTCAGCATTGCCTTTATCTCTCCTTGGCCGCGTTGAAACCATTCGGATGAATCTGTTACCCAGATTATTGTATTTGTTCCAAATGGTACCAATTGGTATACCAAAACCCACATTCGTTGTATTGGATAAAATGATATCAAAATTTTTATGGCAAGGCAAGCGTCCTCGCATAAAATATAAAACACTTCAAAGAAGTAAGACAGAAGGGGGTCTCAGTCATTTCCAGAAAGGGGGAGAGGACAAAAAATTGATAGCTAAGTTATATAGTGTATTTTTGTCGATGAACATTAACAAACCCTCCTGGACAAAACAAAGATGGGAGGCAGAAATGGCCAAAATAATTTCCGACAAAACATGGGAGGGTATCTGGTCCGAGGCTCACCGAGTTACTAACCCAAATACATGGAGGGAATTTAAATGGAAAATTATTAGCAGATATTTCAGGACCCCTGATGTAGTTGGAGAAATTATGGCTCAATGATTCCCAACCACACACGTTTTTTGGTCCTGCCCCAAACT
>NW_015113046.1:236088-262065 GCF_001443285.1 Poecilia latipinna
GACTAAGTTGTGACTCAGGATGTGTGTGCATCAGAGCCAGTTTCTAGGGAACCTCAGGCATAAATGGTTTGGGAGCACAAGAACATCAGATTACCTGATTTCTAAACTTACAGATCACCTCACACCAACTGGAGTTGTTCTAAAACAGTGAAAATCTGCTTTGGTCTTCCCAAACCACCGAAAGACCCTGAACTATCTTTCTGCTACTCCGACTGGCGTTCCTCCAAGAAAGCCTTTTGAGAGCGAACACTTGCCACTTGCCTCATCGGCGACGACGAGAGAGAGCTGCTCTGCCTGGAGCTGCTCTGAGGGGTCGGCGTTCTTTCCGAGGCCATCTTACTTCAGTTCAGCATCTGAAATGCAACACATACATCATAATCACAAAGATTGCACAATATTTATGATTTGTTTTTGGGGTTTTTTGCGTTTTCTTTTCAGCTCAAATTTGCGTCAGCGGTCGATGATATTCTGGATCCACTGAAGGGAGGAAAGAGTCTCACACACGCACACACACACACACACACACACACACACACACACACACACACACACTGTCTGATTACATATCCTGCATCCTCTGAGCCGTTTTCCTGCCACTGCAGCGTTGTCCACAACAATATCTCCTTATTGATCTACCTCCAAGCATTCTATTCTTGTCATATAGCTTCCCCCCCCCGTCCAAGTAATTTCATTATCAATAATCCCCATCCCCGCCTCCCCTTTTTAAATAGAAGTAACCCACTGGTGTGCCAGTGGAATAATATTTCTTATCTTCTAATTTATTGGCTGGCTGCCAGCCAGTGACTCTCTGGGGTTTTTTGAGGCAGAGCAAGGAGGCTGACGCTTCTAAGTGCCCGCAACTTTATTCCACTGTTTTATTGATGTGTCCCATTTAGATTAGTCCATCTTCAATTGGGAGAAGCCAGTTTGCCTCCCCACACCCCCTCCAGACTCCTGTCTGTGCTGTGCTCTAACCCTTTTAGTTAATTATGTCTTCCAGAGGTGTGGCTACATACTTTATGTTTATCGTGAGGCGTAATTAGCAGGCAGTTGAACAAATGAGACCTTTTTATTGTCCTACGCAATCAAAAATTTAACTTCAGATATTTTCCTGTTCTTTTCTGACGACACAAAGTTTCCTGTTGCCAATGGATTTAGGCCCAGACAGGTACCTGTGAAAACTAATTAATTTATAATTGTTTTGGCCTTTTATCCACAAAAAAAACTCTGTTATTTCACCAGAAACTATTATTTATGAAAAGTTGATACATTTGAGAGAACTGTGTTTGCGCTTATGTGTGTACATTGGAAAACTGAGTGCTGTGATCCTGCACGTTTCTAGCATGGCTATTGCCTTCCTACACAATTTTAACTCCCTTCAGTTCGCCGTCTGGACTTTCTCAAATTCACTTGGATTCCTTCAGTAGAATTTCAACTGGCCCAATAAGCGGACAGAAGGAGAAGTTGTGAACGATAATGTTGATTTTCTGCACTGTTTAAGAATTATAGCCTGCCTGTAGTTTTGGCAAAGGCAGTGGAGGAAATATTGAATTAACATAAAAAACCTCCTCGTGTGGTTCAGTACTTCTCCCTTTGCAGTGGAAGATGGTTGTGTACAGCGTAGGCAGTTAGCGGTGAGCTTCATAGGATTGAACAGGCGCGCTACATATGTCACGGCCAAACGTTAGTGATGGATAACATTTAAAACTTCAACAGCGTGTACGCCTCAGGCTAGTAATTGTTTATCAACAGACCCTTTGGACGAAGCGAAGCGTAGAACAGGGTCTGATTTTACCATCGACATCATTTTGTGTTTTAATAACTTTATATTCTAATAGGCTCCTTAACAATTGTTCAACCTAAACATCAGACCACACTTACAGATGTTCCTAACAGGAAGTCCTGGTTGTTTTGAAGCTATCTGATTGGCTCACATAGGTGTTAGCTTTGTGCTACATTGCCCCCTATGCGTTTGACATGTTAAAATCAGAGCTCAGTGGTGTATTTGTAGAGATTTGTGTGGATAAAAACATTTCTGAAACCGATCCCGTGTCTCTGATATTTTTTAAAAATGATGTAAGGGAGATATTTGTTTTTATAAATACATGATTACGCAAGTACGGCTTCAGGAATAGAAAAGCAACAAAAACACTTGAGATGAGAAAGGAATGAAACCTTCAATCCCACATGAGCAGCTTTTTGTTCGGCTTAGTAGCAAAACGTCACGTGACAGAACAGCTGACTGGTTTCTAAAGGTTTGAAAACTTAAATGATAACATATAAGTCACTTCCTGTGCCGTGTTGTTTGCTTTGAATGTGCTGAAGCTCCCGGAGTTACGTAATTATGAACAACAAGGGAATAAACGAGTCAGTGATTTTGTTGATTCAATACCCGAATGGATGAATGGGTGATTGGATCTACACACAGAATAGACACAGGGATGTGAGGAGGAAAAAGGAAATGGGCGGGAGATCTTTTAACTGCAGTCTTGGCAGAGCTCCTCTGGGGCCATTTTTAGAGAAAGCATCACAGTAATTCAGAAATGATGCCAGAGCTGTGCCAGCACCACAGAGGACTGACACACCGAGGCATTTTCTGTCGAAGGGACGAACAAACACGACATCCATGACTCTTGGTTTCGTGATAACAGAGCAGAATACAATAAAACATAGAGTGGATGCAGGTTAATTTCCCTGTTACAACTGTTGCAATGAAAGTGTGGATGAATTATACTGGCCCTGTAATTGTGGAAAGGGTCAAAGCCATCAAGTCAGAGTCGCAGCAGATTCCATTACATGCGCCTTCGGCTCATTATAGCGCTCTTCTGTTGATTAGCCTATAAATGAAGATGAGTTGTTCAATCAAGCAATTTAGTCCTGGACACTTAGAGTGTGTCACTAAGTGCTGCGTTAAGGACCATTACACTGAAAGTGATCACTTTCCCCCATGTTGTGAGCCACCTCACATGGTTCTGTTTTGGTTCTATTTTCTTACAGCCGTTTTAATGTGGTGCGGACAGCGTCTGTCTGCTCGGATTTCCAAACTTCCGGTAAAACATTTACATATTCTTGCAGTCATGAATGTGATTTTAGACCTTACAAAAAGTGCCTGGTAGAGCTAAGCTTGTTAGGGGATATTTATGTACAGTATATATCTGAGCCTGTAGACATGTTGCTCCCTGATGGAGGGTAAAAAAAAAAAAGAAGCTTGCAGACAACGAATATCTTGTTTTTAGCTGTCATTCTGTCAATATAACACGCTAAATCTTAAATGTAGGCAAGTTAAAAGAAAAAGCGATTCTTTGCTATTAATTATCTAAACTATGACAACTTCATAACAAATTACAAGGGTATCAGATGCTAGCTTGACTTTGACAAGCTTAGCATGGAGATGTGAAGTGGAATTTGTTGTTTTGGATAAGTTAAAATAAATAAGGCGACCGCACACACCAACTCTGACAGTTCATCAGCAGACGTTTAAATTGGCTAATCTGCTGTGTTCAGACAATCACTTAATAATCACAAAATAAACACCATGGCTGAAGACACAACACTGCAATGGACTGAACGTCCTGTTCTTTGTGAGGGAAATGTTTGAGGGTTTTTTGTGTTAAATGCTGATATATCAGTGGAGCTGTTGTCAGTCAGTTTCTATGGCAACGGGTATTTGTGTACTGTACCTGGCACAGAAAGCGAGAAAAAATGAGAGGTTTTGAGTTGCTCTTAAATAAAGACAACAATCATTTATTTATGCAATAAACACATGTAAACCTCTGGCTCAAATGTTACTCAGAAAACCCTCAAGTTTCACCTTGAATAAAATCAAGATCACATTCCCTTCCACTACAGACGGCCCAGGCTGCACTCTCGTTCACCAGGGATGAAAGTAACACAGAAAGTTTCCTGACCATGTGGTCAGTAACAACAGTAGTATTTTTTTTAATGTCCCAAACATTTCTTTTTATGTCCCGGCTGAAACCTGAGATTGCCCAGAGGGTTTCCCCCCCTTTGGTTGCCTTGGTGAACATGTGGTTTGTAGGCAAGTCAAACAAAGGACACCTCTGTCTGAGTCACATGCTGAGTGAAATAACAACCACCCATAGACTTATATGTAGGAGCAATCACTAGGTATGTTCTGAGATGTACTGAAGCATATGTGCTGAAAGAACTGAAATGTCTTTACATCACTGTTTCCATGTTTCTGTCACTTACAGTTAAAGATGAGCATCTATTGCATTGTTTGTCATTTATTGTGAAAAACTTCTTACCATGATAATAAATGCTCATTTATAATTGTTTCTATTCATTACAATTAATTATGTTAAGAAAAAAAACAAACAAAGATGACAGTCGACAGTCTTATCTGAAATATTAATTTTACCATTTTCTTCTTTATTTGTTCCACGAGAGTCAATAAATATCAGTGTATTAGGAAATATAATTAAATGCAATTACGTTATATAAATAAAGAAGAAGTAGAGGTGGTTTTTGAAAATCATAATTATTATCATTATCACAGCAGCACCACAAAATATCACAATAACACTCTAATACCGCCCGGCATGTCCTTACTGACAGTGCAGCATTGATGTTTCAAATTATTTTTGTTACTTTTTAGAACTACAGGATTCTCTGGCGAAAGATACATTATTCAACTATTTGTAGCAAAACTGCCAACACAACATATGAATGGATTCTTCATTTACCTTATTCTTCACCTCTTCTTAGATGTTTGAATTCATTGGACAGATTTTTCACCAATTATTTGAAGTTACGATCTACTAAAAAAATCCATAAATACCAGGAAGAAACAGTCCAAACATGTTTAGTTAAGACCTGGTAAAAACCAGTCGCTCAGGTCTACGCTTCACTTCGTCCAGAGGTCTGGACGCTCGGCTATTGAGACGCGATGGCGTGGACTCTATTGAGGTTTTAAAATTTACCCAATGTACGGTCTTAATGCCATAAAGCTTATGGGATATTGACTGCAATGTAAACAAGCATCCTGCACTGCAAAGAGAGACATGCTGAGCCAAGGAAGACTGCTGTCGATGTTAATTCAATATTTTGTCACCTTCCTAATGACCTAAGTAATTTTTTTCCAACAGTGAATCACTTTTGTCAGTTTTTTAAATAAGAAATAGTGGCAAACTACAATTCAGAAACAGTTCAGAAAATCAACGTTATCATTAACATCGTCTCCTTTTCTTCGCTGATTGGCCCGGTCAAACATTTCACTGGAGGAATCAAAGTAAGCGGGTGTAAGACCAGAGACTGTCTATGAAGCGAGATTTTACTCGAGAGGAATTTGAAGGCAATGGAAAGGCTCAGGCCTGCTTTTCTCTGATTTCGCTAATTCTGTTCCACAAAACCCACCATATCACTTTAATTTAAAGAAGAAAAAAAAGTCTAGTCTTCCTTATATAAGCTGTGGTAAAGTAGAATACCTCTGACTAAAACCACCGAATGAATCCAAAAACTGATTTGCAGAAAACAAAATACCACAGTAGTCCGGTTCTGTTTCACTGTCATGCCAAAAGCTTTGGGTTTGTGTTCAAGTCGAACAAAGAAATCAAACATTGTGGAGCAGGAGGAACAAGTAAAACCACTCACCATTTTTTAGAGGTCAGTGCTAGCAAGAATTAGCGTGATGGAGTGCAAGATGAAGTGAGAGCTGTGATATTCCTGAGTCTTCAGCGGCCCTTATTATGTTTCACGTAGTTTGGATTTGTTTCGATAGAGCTCTTGTTCAAAATGCTACGTGTCCCATCGTTCACCTGACACTCCGGCTAATGGGAAGTCTCTGCTACGCGAGTTGCTTTTGGGTGCCGAGTTTTATAGAAGGCAGACACCCTGTGGACTGGCGTCTCAGTAACGCTGTCCTCGTCTCATTCGGCTGGAGACTGGATTCACAGGGGAAGACAGCGGTTGCAGTCTCACCACAGAGCTGTCATGTGGGGACAAAGAGAGAGCGAGAACGGCACTGTATGATTGCCTGGGTGGGAACAAGCTGGAAGATGGTTGTGCTGAGCCATGGAGTCAGCATTCCCATCCCACACATGAAGTGGGTTAGCTCAAAGTGGGGCCTTGTGCTTGGACAGAGAAAGCCACACAGCATATAACGCCCGATAGCTTTAATACTCGGCGAGTCAACTCAAGTTTCCCCTCGTTTATCACAAAACTGACAAACGGCGGGTTGAATGTCTACATCGCAACTGAATTGCTGCTATTTCAGAATGTGTTGGAAAAAGATTTGAAGTGAAAGCAAAATTACTAAACAACCTGGATTAATCGAATGACTCAAGCTAAAAATAAACAGAAAGTAAGGTTTTGTCAGCTAATACACACTTAGCCTAATCAAAAATGTAATGCTGTTTCACAAAGTGATGTACTGTACAAAGGCTACAACTACTTTATTACAATCATTTTGTAAAAACCTTCAGAGTACATGATTTTTTGTGTCCAGACATAACAACTCTCCCACTATCTTAATACAGCTAAATGCAGAGCATTCCTCAGATAACACTGGCATGGAAAACCTATTTTAAGTGACAGCTGGTGTTTTGAGGCAGTGCTGGATGTTTGTCTCAGCGTTTGCCCTGTGATGAACTGTTGATCCTGGTGGGACATTCCCCTGGTCTTGACTGTGTACTAACCAAATCTCGTGGAAATCAAGACACGGGCAAGTTTCTGGTATCAAACTATATCAAGGTTTAAAACATTATGGTTCAAAAACTAAAACATATTTTGTGATTTCCTTCCGGCCTAATTTGGATTTTGCAAGACAGAAACCGTATAAAAGCCCTTGATTTACTGGGAAAACAATGATACCTTCCTGCGCTAACTAATGTTTCAAACACACCAGAGTTTACTTCAACCGAAGCGACATCTAGATTTTTAGGCAGACCAAAGTTTGATTACTTGATCTGCATCGGAGTTCGATTACGTATTCACTCCTCCCCAAATCAACCGGACTTTCTAGCCCAACAAATTAGAGGTCAAATAAGTGGACTAAACAGGACTGGTGTGACACACAGGGAGCAGAATACTAGAAACCAAATACAAAGGAATGAACCTGAATGGTCAGATCTTTCCAACACTAATGAACACAGAAAAATGAACTGTATATGACAAGATTCTGCAAACAATAAAGAACTTTGAAGTTATCAAAGACACAAGCATTGATCAAGCCCAAACACCCAAGGATTTTAAGTTTGCAACATGTTGGTACCTTCAGCCGGCTCACATACATGAACTTTAATGTAACACAAAATTCTTTAAGTTACAAGGAATGCACCGCTTTACGTCCAATAAAGGATTGCTGAGCGAGAGGCGGGGAACACCCTGAGGAACACGCTGAGGAACCAGCCATTAACACTCACACCTAGGGCTGAATTATGACTCTCCTTTTAACCGAGCATCCATGTTTTCAGACATTGCTGAAGACATGGATGCAGGAGTACCTGGAAAATACCCACGGATAACCCGAGAGGACTCAGCCTCAATTTGATCCTCCGCGCTACGAGTCAACCGTCCTGCTGCCACCCAAGAATTTATGTGTCCTTGGCTTCCCAAAATTCGTGCGGTTTGTAAATACTTTGCTGAGCTATGAATCTAATCAACATTTAGAGATTGAAAACAACAGATTTTCTGCTTTGGAAAAGTAGGATTATTCAAACTGTTTAAGTCAAGGGTGTCCAAACTTTTTGTCACTTGAGGCTAAATCAGATATATATGTGTATGTAAACTAAAACCAAGCAAATTAAAGTTATTTATTGCACAACTAAAACCTGTAAAAGTTTTCTGTATGAGAAGAAATACAGCGATCGATTGAGGACATTTACTCTCGATTATAAAAACAAGATTTTAGTCACCGTTGTTCAAAAGACACTTGGTAATATTTAGCTACGTTCATTAAATTAAATAAAAGCTGATTTGGATACAGACAGAAAACGTTTCAGTAAAAGCTGCTGGAATGTGGTTGTACATATTTTAAAAAAGACAAATATTAAAAAAAAAAAAGATAAATACTTTGTATCGTATTTAACATTTTCCATTGTAATGAGATTATGTTGGAAATAGTTTTTCTCTGATTACACATTTTAGCCATATAATTATTACCTCACTATCCTTTTTAACATTATAAATTGCAAAATCCGTCCAAGTTTAAGCCAAACAGGACCATAAAGTGTTAAAAGCGTTAAATTCTTTTCACATCTGACTAAAGGGACCAAAAGAGTAAAATGCGTATTTGCTGTTTCTGATAACAGCTGTAAAAAAAACAAACAAAAAAAACTTGACATCTTCCCACGTTCTGTTAATGACCGGGTCCAGAACCCAGTGTAAACCCGGGCAGCTCCCATTCTGTGTCCACAGCATCCCGGATGGAAACATAAATTTGCCGTTCTGAAGACACACAACAGCACATTCTGCTAAAGCTGCACTGTAGCTCAGGTTGGCTAATGATAGAAAAATATTGTCAACATCCTGACACGTCTCAGGGAGGATGATGGGCCTCGGTGGCGTCACAGGTTTCAACGTGCCACGCTATGATGTCAGGAATAAAATGTGTGGGAGGACGGAGACGTCGCATTCTTCCTTTTTCCCCCATGTATTTTTAAAACAATAAGAGGCCAAGTTTGGAGAGGGAAGTGGTGGGGGGGAAATAATAAAAAATAAAAAGTTAAAGGAAGTGGAAATGTCGAAAAGATGACAGCCAGAGATGGACTGTGGATTCATACAGGTAAGAAAAAAGCGACACAAACCCTCTTGTCACTTACAGTTCTTCAGAATGTGGAGTTTTTGACTGGAAAAGTTTCACAGTAGAAAAATTTCTTATTTGATTATAGAAGTGTAGAGATTTTAGAGTTTTGTTTTAATCAGCTAAGGCCTCTTTGGGTTTGCAGTGATAAAGCAGTACAGCATAACGTTATAAATACAATGCGATGTTTATTCATACGCATTTCTAACTTCACATTTGTTAACTCCCGTGATTGGAAATACAATAGTTCATCTGTTGGACCAGAGATGAAATGGTTCGTGGAGACCAACCTGTTTCACCAATAATTCAACGTAGCTCAGAAAGAAACTGCCAGAACGAGGAAATAAATTCAGAAGCAACATCTCGTCATACCGAGACACAACACATTGAGAAAGTTTCTCATTTTAGCAAAATATAGAGCCAGTTATGAGATTTATGTCATAAATATATCGTGTAAACAAGAATGTCATAAATCAGCAAGTCCTTGTGAGACTTTTGTCTCTTAGAAGAAACAGAATGAGAAGATAGAAAGTCAAACAGAGTCCATTAATGCCTTTTAAAAAAAGCTGTGATCTGTTTGAGACATGCGACATTTTTACATCTCAATGGAACAAAAAAACTCGTTATGACAAGTTAGACTTATAACAAGTTTAAAAAACTTCAAACGAATCATAATGAGATTTCCTATTGCTTCTGTGAGTAAACACCACAACTCTGATGAACTCTCTTGTTCGAAAGCAGATTTCAAATCGTTAATGCCAGAAACAAAGACAAAGAAGTGAATATGTAGGAGTTTCACTCTCTAGTAAAGACACTGTTTTCATTACTCAACAAAGCATTCTTCACGGTTTCCTTTAGCCTGTTTCGATGAAAAATGAAGCGGTCAGGGGTTATCAAAAGTTTGCAGAGGGATACACTAGCAGAAACATTCTTCTAGCTGTAGTTTTGTGTTGATGTATTGAGAAAAATGTAAAACATAATAGATGATACAGGTTAGTCTGACTGGCTCTAAATCTCGTTTTGAAGTACGAAGAAGCTGAATCTCTTTCACCTTCTTTCTCCGGCCTCCACAGACACAGTAAGAGTTTATTGGCACTTAAAATGTTCTCTCAGCAGACTACCTGACAGCACAGCCTCACTTTCGCTCCCTTCCACTCCTGCCCCACATGCCTTCCCTATCTGATAATAGCTATGGTCTTAAGTTGATCCTAGAGAAAACCAAAGTGTTCTCAAGTTCTGCAAGAAGCAATACGCCGAGCAATAGGCTTTAAGTATATTTAGAAAAGACCTGGAAAAGTAATTTAGTGTAATTTGCGGGGGGAAAGCATGCATCCTTTATCCAAGCTGACATCAGATATTTGAGAAGTTATAATAAAAGCATTCTAAAAGACTTTACCAGACATTAGAGGATTTTTTTTTAGCATGTCACAATTACTTTCTAAAGTTTCTGCATGCATGAATATTGGAATTTATGAAAACCTCAAGTTGTTCCTTTTTAGAAAAATTCCTGGCTGCACTAATGTCCATGTAAGGCCAGACCCGGTGCTGTCTGTTCGGGTCGGCTAGCATTCTTTCCCTTTGCATAATGTGGAAGTTAAATACTATGCCTTCATAGCGTTTCTAGGCAACCCGTGGACGCAGATGAGATCACAGGGGTTAAGTTGCACCCACACACACACAGGGACACATTCATATATAAACTTACAGCTTCATTCATGGCTTAGCATTAAGACACCCTGCAAAATGTTGCACTAAGGCATGTGGGCTGGAACTGCTCTTGTATCACTTTAAAGGGCCGGTATTATGTATTTTCCAGGCACATAGTACCATTTTATAGACATGATGACTGTTATTGTTTACATACAGAAATTTTACGCATGTGTACAACGCTGGAGGGCAAAAAGACGATTCTTTTACTCGCCATCCATAGCCGATCTGCCATAGTAGAACAATTCAGTTAACAAAAAGAAACCTGGAGATGTAGGTGTAATTAGTTCAGTGCACTGCGCCACAGCAAGAGGAAAATAACTCAAAAAAAAATGATTGAAGAATAACCCAAAGCCACCTGCATTCTTTTTTCTCACTCTCTGTGTCTGACAACAGCTCCACTAGCGTATCGGGACGCTAATAAACACGCAAACATTTCCCACACCAAGAACAAGAACATTTAGTCTGTTACAGTATTATGCTTCCAGGGATTGTCTGAACACAGCGTTGGTTGCCATTTTTTTCCCCAATTGAACCAAAACGTGCTGAATTCTGCAGCACATCTACATGGTAAGGTTGTCAAAGTCAGGCTAGCGTAACCAGCCTACTTCTCACTCTCTTGCTATTTTTAAAACTTCTTCCTGACCTGTGAAATGTGATACTGTTGGACCTTGTTATGTAGTTGTAGCAATATTAGTAACAAAGCAGTGTGTCCCTTTTCTTTTATATATCACGCGTACATTTAAGATTTAGTGCATGATGTTGACACCTTGACAGCTAAAACCAAAGAAAACATCGTAAGATCCCGCCCTCCAGCTTCGTCCTGGAGGGCGGGATCTTACGCATGTGATGTCCCCCTGCAATGTGTCTACAGCACAATCAAGTAACTGTTGCTTTCAGTTGTTATAAAAATGCTGTCTATATAAAATATAGCTTGAGAAAAATTACTTTGCGATATAACGCCTTGAAATTAGGCCTCTGTCTCTTTAAGAAACTCCTGCTCTTTCAGGAAGCCATCGCAATATGGCTCCTCTATTAGCAACGTTTTCTCCAGCACTGCACTGAGAAGATGCATTGTTGATTTTACATAATACTGCCCCTTTAAGGCAAGAATAATGACAGCAGTTCCCCGAGGCACCCAGTGAACCCCCGGGCCAGTAAAAATTACATTCAGCTGCGCAAATAACTTTACCGCCTTACCACAAGTCTGCTAATGTGAACACACCATCTTTTTGCTTCTTTATAGCATGCTATAAAGATTACTCATAACTCGGATTTTCCAAAAGACAAATAGGAAAAAATAAGATAGCAGCTGCATTACCTCACGTGAGGTCCAACGTCTCCGGTTTTACACCACGACAATTATCCAAACGCTTTTGAAGTTTCCTAATTTCATCTACATTTAGCTGAATAAGTAAATTAATTCATTAAAAAAAAATACCCCAACAACACGCACAACTAACTGGAGAGTTTCAGAGTGAATGTGTCGCTCTGGGGCGGGGGACTCAAACAGAGCAGAACGAGATCCAGTCTGGAGGAGTGAAGAGGACCTAGCAGGCACCTGACACCCAAGCAAGCAAAACATCAGGAGCTGCTAAATAATGAATAAGCCAAGCTCGTAAAGAAGCCAACACACACACACACACACACACACACACACACACACACCACATGGTGAGCAGCGAGTCAGACAGTCGTAATTGAAGGTAGGCTTACATTGTGGTAAGGTAAAAACAGGGTATGTAACTATAATCAGTCAAAGCCTCGTGACACATGTTGCTAACTTCATAGTCTGTCATCTCTGTGAAGCCCTCCTCTCACATTCAACTAAATTTTATAAAGCTTTCATTTACTAAAGTTTTGGTCCAACACTAAATTAAAAAACAAAAAATCATATCAGATGGGGTTGGTTATTTGGAAGAAAAATTGCAATCCTGTGTGGTGTGCAAAATGGCAAGATTGATGGGTGTGACTGCAACCACACCCAAACCATACGCATAGTTTCACTGACAGAGCATTCCTCGAGGCAAGAAACCGAGGAAAATCCAATCAGTGAAAAGAGCAGTCAGATTTAAGAGACCCAAGTATAGGAAAGAGGAGATTACTCCTCTGAAGCAGCAGTGGAGTCCCGACAGCACTACTATAACCATGCTTTGTTGTTACTGCCACAAACGACAATGGATGTAACATGACAGATCAACTCTAACTACAGGATTAAAATCAAAATCTGTCCATTTGCTCTCAGAATAGAGAGAAACTTCAAATAGGGTTACATTATAGAACAACATCCCAATCTCTGTTATAGAGCTCTGTTCAATCCATCGATCACAATGGGATAATGTTACAAATACACATGTACAAATGCCTGGCTGTTCACCCGAATTGACAGGAGATTGGAAAACATGCTGACAGGACTATTAGTCATGGACTCCATAAATTTAAGGGTGTTCTCACACCTGATAATTACCCAGAATGCCCTACACTACAGTTTACTTCCTGTTTTTAAAGCGATCTCCCGTCAGCTATGCATTCGAACCGCACCGGACTTCACTTTAACTGAGCCGAGACCTACGTTTGTAGGTGGACTTTTTTGGTTCGCATCAGAGTTCAATTGTGCGTTCACACCTCGCCAAACGAGCAGGACTTTCTAGGCAAATGAACTAGAGTCTGATTAAAGCGGACTAAACAGGGCTGGTGTGAATTCAGAAAAAGTAGCTAAAAGAAAGCCTTAAGAAGTACCAGCAGCAGTTTGCCAGAATCAACGTTGGGGACTTGGCTCCAGGAAATAAAGACACTCTGGTAATATGAGACCAAAACAGAACTTTTTCCACTCCATGTAAAATACAGTAGCACCATCATGGTTTGGGAATGTTTCTGTATGTACGTATGTAACCTTTATTTAACCAGGTATGTATCAATGAGGTTAAAAATCTTTTTTTCCAAGAGAGACCTGGCCAAGACTGACAATTACAAAATCCTTCAGCAGGGAAGCTGCTTAGCAATGGAAGAAAACTCGTTGATGTTGAAACATCAGACTATTGTTGAGGTTCACCTTTCTGCTAAAAGTGAGTGAGCCTGAACACACCATCTCCATGTGGGTCTGTTAGTGGTTGTAATGGAAAGTATGAAAAAGTATATGACTATTTTTGTCCACTTATTATGAGACGACAACTTAAATTTAAGGTTCAAAATAAACTAGCAAGGGTGTGTAAACCTTTCATATCTAAAATGATCATAATTACATCACCAAAAACACAGTGGAGCAAAACCCTTATGCCTGGGCTTGCTTTGTTTTTTTTGTTGTTTTTTTTATACACTCTAGCGATCATAATGCCAAGCACCACACATCCATTGCAACAAACACGTAGCACTTTTAATGAACCCAATATGGGGTTCAGCTTTCTCCAACTTCCACAACAAAGCAGGATAACCGGGCTCTGCGGATGGGTTTGAGAGACGACAGCGACAGCAGTGCATACACAGAACCATGAAAGAGTGCTGAACTCTCCAAGCTGCCTGACTGGAGCTACTCAAACTCAGCGTAATATCGCAATAAAACCACACGACACAGGGGAAAACTCCATAAAGCTGCAACTGAACAACTATGTTGCACCAGTTTTCAGAGTCAGTGAAAACACTCCGGCTCTTCCAGACCGAAGGGAGCGCACACATAAAATGACACGTTGCTCTATTGATAAAATGTTTTATCAATACAGCTGGCAAAAGGAGTTACAGACTGACGGCACTGGATCCCACTTCGACTGTTGGCAGGCTCAGCAGAAACGTGTTGTTTTCTGGAAATGTCGTGAGTTACGTGGGCGAGCTTTTGAAGTTTGACCCAACATTTGACCCCGGATTTCAGGCGGACCACAAACCTGCATGTGGTCTCAGATCAGATGGTCTCTAGGTGGTTACTACACAGCTACCTTTTTTTTTTTCTATCTGATGTAGTGTCATTGCTGCATCTCTGGTAGAGACGGGACTCACGGCTCTATGAAGGGAACCAATTCTTTAAGAACCTTTCACCTCAAAGACCCGTTCAAATTTAGAAATTGTAAATTTTTCTAAGAACAAGCCATTTTATCCGTGGTATTTGCTTTAGTTGTTTTTGAGAGAGAAGTTAACAAAAAGTCAAATCATCTGTATTAAATAATCGCAGTATGTTCCTACAGCAAAAAATTATTTCATAAAATATCAAAATATAAATGTCAAATACTCATGAAGTTTTTTTAACATAAGTCTTGTGTGTATTAATTACATTTTAGCAGAAACAGAAAGAAGTTGCCATTGGCATAAACCACGAAGAAGAAAACAACAGGAAGTAGTTGAAAGATGATGGTGTGGCAAGTTTTTAAAAGACTTGTCACATGAAGAAACTTATTCATGTGTGATTTTCTATTTCTCCTTTAACAGAATCACCTCAACTGCGAAATTGTGTTGTTTTTTTTTTTTTACTTTGGTGAAATATTGACAACATTTTACAGGTAACTGTGACATGTCACATGCCCTGTGTATGAGTTGCTGCTCACGCGTTGCTAAGACTTAAAGGAATAATCCTGCATTGATCCCAGAGATTATTGATTTGAGTGGATGGCTCAAGTTTTCAGAAATGGGCTTTAGAGTGAAATGATCTTGGGTTCTACAACCAGGGCAGCTCCTCCCAAGTCGACCCTGCAGCTGTTTGACATTAAGAGGTGGGAGTGTGTCAGGTTGGCTGCGTCTGTGTGGGTTTAAAGTCGCAGAGAAAGGAACACACTAAGAATCATGGGTGGAGGGTATACGTCCTGCCCAGATCTTTCCTCCAGGGTGGGACTTTTCCTTTGACTGACCACTGATTTAAAGGCGCAGGAGTAATGGGAGTCACATGCACTCAACATGATAAGTAAATATCAGCACGGTATGCAAGAAATGTTCCGTACGTGCAGGCCGAGCGCACACGTGGCGCATTAAAAAACACATTTTCTCTGCTTTTCTTTGCTCTTTGGGTATAAAAAGCAAACACTGGAGAAAGTTTTCTGCGTAATTAGACCTGGCAAACAGTCTGCCAAGTCTCATTTAAGATAGCATATCCAGAGAAATGGCTTGGTGTATGCAGCTGTGTAATGAGTTTAATATTCAGAAGGACTTACGTTAACAAAGGATCTTTTTATGAAGCAGTTCAAGTGTTTTTGCTCATGTTTTGCCGGACATCAACTGCAGAGGGACAATGAAGATTGCTGGGCTTTTCTTTACTGTTAATCCAAAGGAAGCACACACACTATAACATCTGAGTTTTTTTTTCCCCCAGAGGAGTGAATGGGACAAAACTCAAACTTTGGGTTAAAATTTGTGACTCAGTTTTTTTAAGGTTAAAGAATATACAAGGAACCTCATGATTCTTTTAAAACCAACTGGATTGAAGTTCCTTATCATAAAACAAAAAATGGAAAAATGTTGCAATTATACTGAATAGTAACGGTAATGTCAGTTGATTGTGTTGGACGGGTTGGTTTGGAAATTAGGCTATGTGAAGTTATTAAAAATATTTCCTTTGCCTTTGTTGGAACGATGTCATGTTGGAAACCAAAATAAATCTATGAAGTCGTCGACTCTAACAATAGTCAGATTCTTAGTTTCAGCTGACTAGCAATTTATAACAACTTCAATGAAAAACATGACGGAACGCAGATGCGTTGCACTTCGTCAGTCTCCAGCTCTGCCAACAACTGAGTCAACTTTAAGGTTTAGCATCAGAATGAACATTGTTACCATGTATATTTTTTCTAGCAGAAGATGTCTGCTGAACAGTGTCGAAGGTTAAAGAGTTAAACCTGCTTTTCCTACTTCACAGTTACCACAAATTATGCTTTCTTTGTTTTTTGCACGTTAGATAAAAACACTTCATATTTTTTACATGTCGAGTGACACTTTTTTTTTCATTCTTTTCTTACAGTGGATGAAGTTATGAGGAAGAGAGGCTTCCAGTCAAATAAAACAATGAAAGGTTAAGCCAACAGAAAACAACACTATATGAGAAAAGCACGGAGGAAGCAGAAGCAGTCGCCCCTTAAAACTCCATTAGGTGCTCTCAATGGACATTTTCAAAAGGATGGGGGGAGCGGAGGGGAGAGGCGACCTTTCAGTCTTTGGAGGAAATCTCACAACAAACAAAAGCTGAGAAGAACTGAAGCTCCAATTTCCTCTCGTGATCTTCCCAGTGAACCACAACAAGGCCTACGGAGCAAATACAGTAGACAGCGATCACATCAAAGACCATTAAGAAGACTGGAGCTCAATACGCCACGACCTGCCGGCAATTAGTTGATGCAGATAGGAAGAAAAGAACTGAGTAAAGAAAGAAGTCAGCACAAGAAAGGCTGGTGAGATTCCACCAGTTTGATTTGGATCAATCTCCCAGTTCCTTGGTGGCTCCCATACTGGTACACACCCACACAAAAATTTATACCTGCACTCCTGTAATTGGGTTTCCTTCTTTGAAGAGTCATCACTGAGTCATGGATGCTGTCACGGGGTTGTCATTATCAGTAAAGCACCACCAAATACACACTACACTGATGAATGAAACATCATTACAGAATTTTCAATGTATGGCGTCACGGTATGATGTGATGATAAAGAACAATCTGACCTTCATCTGATGAGCCCATAAGATAAAAACCATTTCCCAAATGTTCTATCTAAAAATAATGCATTTCTGGAGATAGACACTCACATCCATCGTTTAATACATTTTTTGAAGTTCTTTTGGCAGAAATCATAACTCAGGCCTTCTCGGGGAAGTCTCAACAAGCATTGCAGATCCTCTCAAACTGTTGGTAGATGGACATTTTTAAGTCTTTCCAGAGATAGTCCATTTAAATTAACCCGTGGCTGGGCCATTCAAAGACATTCATTGAGAAGTTTATGTTTCCTAATCTTACAATTCAAATATCTTTGAAACTAGACTAGAACCAGAAGACTTGAGTGGTCTGGAAAGACCACTCAACAACAACATTAATTGACATTAATTGAATTTGTTTCTAAGCCATTCAGTGATTCATAAAGTAACAAAAGTATTTTAAAATCTATTCTCTGAGCTACAAGGATCCAGTGGAAGGTCCTTATGAATCGAGTGATGTGCTCTATCTTCATGGTTCTAGTGAGAATGCGAGCAGCTGCGTTCTGAATCAGCTGCAGCTAAAGGTTTTATTTAGGTTTTTTTATTTTAGGGAGACCTGTGAAGACATTTTTGCAATAATCAATGTGACTAAAGATGAACACTTGGATGAGTTTCTCTAGATCTTGTTGGAACATTATTCCTTCCCTCCAAGAAATCTTCATCAGGTGTTAGAAGGCTGACTTTGTAATTGTCTTCATGTGTCTCTGAGTGTTCAGGTCTGACTCCATCACCACACCCAGATTATGGGCCTGATCACTGGTTTCTATTTGTCATAACCAAAGCTGTGTACTGACTACAGATTGTTCCATTTTTAGGTCCTAATATAACAACTTCAGTTGTGTTTTTGTTCAGCTGGAGAAAGTTATGGCACCTGCATGAATTGATTTGTCCTTAGTGTCTGTTCAGGGCTTGGATGGGTTCAGAGTCACCTGTTGACATCGTAAGGTAGAGCTGAACATCATCTGCATAGCTATGGCAGCTATTATCAGCTTAGCTTAATTGATGTATGGTGCAAAGTGCTTTGGAACAGATTTTCTTGAAGAATCTTTATATTTGGATGCTGTCATCTCACCATCTATGCAAACTAGTCACCTAGTGCCCTGTCCCAAAAATAGCACCAGCTATCTGATGGTCCTGCCACCATGCTTCACTGTAGGGATAGTGTTAACCAGGTGATGACCACGGCCATGACATGATGTTTGGTGTTCAGGTCATAAACCCGTATTTGGAATTAATCACACCTGATTAATTTGAATAAAATACAAACTCACAGGGTTGTTTTTGTTTCCTGTCAGGACAGCCAACCTTTCACACTACATGTCACCCAATGATAGCTGGAAACTCTAACCGCTAACCCCACAGGTGTAAACAATCGATGAAGGAATAAAATACCTATCCTGAGCCTCGATGGTGAATTAGGTTGTCGTTAAGGACACCAACTAAACCATTAACACGGCAGTAAATGTGTTTGCCAGTGACTTCTCCAAACCAGACTTGCGGCACCATGATCTGCTTCCTGTTTCCAGCTTTAGCTGTGGTCAGACACTTCTCATTCCACCTTCAGTGACAGCCATTGCTCATCATTGAATGCTCTCCTTACTCTCTTAATGTCACAGGACAATGAGAGCGGGGGCGAGACTGCGGAGAGGCAGGGTTTTATAGCGGAAACCCCAGTGTTCTCCACCCCGTGAATGGAGGACCTAATTAAACAGAACGTCAAGCACAGCCAGGGCCCCACCTGCCTGTGGCGGTTCGTGTTAAACCGTGGCACGCCCTCCCTGGCTCGGCACCAGGAGGCGCAGAGGAGAACGCAGCGAAGAAAGTCAGATTTAAACCCAAGTCAGCCATACGTCATTAGACAAAATAAACTCCTGGGCTTTGATCACAGCAGAATGTAATTTGCTTGTGTGAACTGAACTGAACTGAACTGAACTGAACTGAACTGAACTGAATTGAACTGCTGCAACAAGTTGAATATTGAGCAATACATAATGCTGAAGTTGCACTTTGGGTTGAGGAAAATGTTTTTTGATTTGAAAATGCAACGCCTCTTTGGAAGGCCTGTGAGAGGAAAAATTGCATCACTTTAATTTGTTGAGTAGAAGGAAAGTGATATACAGTTTTCGCTTTATTTTCACAAATTACCATCAGAACAGTGGGGTGTGCATTAGTATTCAACCCCAATGAGTCAATAATACATTGTTGAACTACCTTTCACTTACAGCCCAAAGACTTTTATGATATATCTCTACAAACTGTTGAATACTTTGTCACAGGGCAGCACAATAAATCGTGAATGTATGTATCATCATGGTCATTGTCAGTGTTTGAGATCTTCAAATGACAAATGACTGTTTGGAGTGTAATACTTGTTGTCTAGTATAGTTTACGAGTTCTGATGTTGCACCTTTCATGATAATCCAATTGTTAGCCGGTACAACAGAATCTCATAACAGAAAAACCTCAAACTGGACACAAATGACAAAGGTTAAAAACAGCAGAAAGATGCAAAATACACCTTGTATTATCATGTAATTTCCAATGATGTTATAGCTGTTATTAATATGTATATGTTGCCTGTTGTTGTGGTTTCTCGGTTTTGTTTTCTCTCTTTCTGCAGGTTTAGAGGCTTCAAACGTGTTAACCTGTGTTCTCTCTGTGCTTATTTCTCACTCCTTCCATGTCCTTTCCTTTTAAACCTTTTCCCCACCTTTCTCCTTTTCTCTTCTTCCTTTTTTGTCTCTCTGTCCGTCACATTTGAAATAAAAAAAAATAAAAATTCTAAAAACCTTTATAGAATTATAGCATGTAACTAGAATACATTCTTCACCTTCTTCAGAGAATAATTGTCCAGTCAGAAGTCCTGGTAGGTGAACGGTCAGGTGGGTCGGTTCGCCATCGCACCAAACTCCTTCCATTGTTGCATGATGGATTGAGAATTGAATTAGACTGTTGTTTTATAAACTAACCCTGCGTGAAACCTCACCACTTCTGAACTTCATGATTCTGTTTGTTTACTAAAGCTCTCTAACATCCGTTAGTTTATCCCATAAAATCCCAATAGAAAAACAACATCAAGTTCAAGGCCAGTACGACTGCGTCTAGAGGAATACTTGCCTCCGGACTCTCGGAGGAAAACCACCAAACATCTACACAAGCACAACCAAATGAAAGGACTAAGCTGTTTTTTTTTTCAGTCAGGACCTTCTTCCTCTGAGGCTTCAGAGCCATCCGTCACACCACTGATCTGAGGAACAACAGAAACAAACAACAACGGCGACAAATGATTCACATGTTATGTCTTTTCTTTTTTTGGCCTACTTGTACATCTTCGGTTTGGTCCTTTGTGTTGCTGTGTGACATGTAATGACATAGTGACAACATGACTTGTAGCACCCCAGAGATGGCTGCGATCGCAGTTCGCCGTGGGGCTGACTGCCCTCTTATGCAGCGAACAAAAAGCCAAAGAGAAATTAAAAGACTATAAAAATATATTACAAAAACATCACGCATTTGGAAACTTTTCCTAACAAGTCCGTCTTGATCTTTTTATTTGTCTCTCGCTGCCAAACGCAGACTTTTCCCCACACCACAGTGCCACACAGACAGGCCGCCATAAAGATGCATGCCGACTGTGTTGCCGTTATTACTTTCAGACTCCCAGAAATCTTTGTTGTTTTTATGCCACCTCAACTTTCATCACTCCTACACAAACCAGATCAGCCGCTTTCCAAACTTTTTTTTTTTTTTTGCTACCGCGGCGCTCAGCCTCGACATGACTCAGAACAAAAACATAAAATATTTTCCACTTGAGAGCAATGTGCGAAATCTTGAGGGGGCCGTTTATCTGCTATTTGATGCCCTCAAATCACTACAGAGGGCACGCTCAAGGGATGACAGCACTACTTCTTCATACCAGGTATTTATAATGTGAGCACGTCAACCTGAAGTAATGAATTCATTCAAATACATCTATCTGTTCCCCATATGAGCGTAATCTCTAATGAGCTGCTGCTTAAAAATAGGGCTTCATTAGTTGCATCAGTTTAGGTTGAGATAGAAAACCTCAAATAACTGGACTTTTGATGGAAATATTTTGCTACATCTTAGAAGCATGGCTAAGTCAACAGAATTGTCCAGAAAGGTCGTAGGAAAGACAATCACCTACTACAAACAAGGACCGGGATATAAAAAGAGAACCAAGGTCCTAATTATTTAAGGAATTTCAAAGAACAGTTCACTAGTGTAAAGTTAAAGGAACACCTGGACATGGGTGGAAGAGGAAGCCATCATCAGAACACTGTCACCAAAGAGCTTTTGAAGGACATGCCCTACCTGTCATGTTTGGACTTGAGATTACGGAAAACGTCACCGTGTGGTGCTACCGTAAGAGCAGGGAGGAAGAGAAACTACCGTGAGAGCGGGCGGCACAATATAGGATATTTATGGGAAAAATAATGATATGGGGTAAAAAAAAAAACGATAGTTTCCCGACCAAAACAGGAGACTTGACTGGTATGGGATATGCTGAAAAAAACCCCAATGCCTTCAGTATTGTGTTCTTCAGTCAGATATCAGGGGAGAAAAAGTTATACCATCTGTGAGGAAGCTGGAGCGTTGGTGTCGCTGGACCCTCAAACTGGACAGTGATCCCTAGTCATACCCCAAAGTCCGAGATACAACAGTGGCCTTCATAGATACCTGACCTGAACTCTGTTGAAAATTTCTGGCGGGGCTTTTTAAAAAGTTGCAAGATGCACACAAACCCAGGAATATCAATGAACTGGAGGTCTTTGCCTTTGGATTAAGATTCATCAGGAATGCTGTCAGAAATTGATGTCTAACTGTGAATCAGACTTTATTAGAGTACTTTAAGGGAAAAAGTACTCCAATAAGAGTCAAATGTCCTTGTTATTATATAGTTTTCACACTCAGTCTTATGTTTAGTTTGTAGTTAGGTTAGTTGTGTTACACTGTTTAAACTGTTTTTCTTTAAAGGGGCGCTATTATGATTTTTTTTTTTCAAGATTTACATCATATTATTATGTTATTCCCTCAACAAAATATAGCTGGAGTGTTGCTTTGATTCTTTTATGCATGTTTGAGAAATCATTGAATCTCTATGGCAACCATTCAGCTCAGCAAAACACCTGGGTGAGCATAGCCCCGCCTTCGAGGACAAAGCTCCACCTCAGTAGCTGTGGTTTCCAAGCTTCTGAGCTCCACAGAGCAGCTCTCCCTCGCTATTCACCCATTCTGCTCCTTCAGACTAGACAGCAGCAATTAGCAAACACCTGGTGAAACTGCTCATCTGCTAAACACATTATAGGAGCTACTTCTTTGTGCAATGTTGGTAAAATTGTTGTTAAAGGGTTAATAGGGGAGCCATGTTGTGATGACTTCCTGAAGATGGAGCTTCAGAAAGAGCAGGAGCTTCTTAAAGGCTTTAAATTGCAAATTCAGAGTTCATCTAACTCATATTTCATATATAAAGCATTTTATGAAGATAGCATCATTATTTGATTATGCTATAAAATGGTACTATGTGGCTGAA
This sequence comes from Poecilia latipinna, assembly GCF_001443285.1. NCBI lineage: Eukaryota > Metazoa > Chordata > Actinopteri > Cyprinodontiformes > Poeciliidae > Poecilia > Poecilia latipinna. The sequence goes on from NW_015113046.1 coordinate 258,769, forward strand.
AAATACATAAAGCTGCCCCTTTAAGTAATTTATAACAAATAGTTACTGGTTCCCATATTTTATCAATGAATGTAGTTTGCCATGAGCTTTTAATAACAGTAGAGTGGCTGATGCACTTAAGAGGGATGTTGATGCATGGTGGACGGTAAGAAGCATTTCAAAGAGAATGTAAACTCTAGAAAGAAAGGACTTAAACTCACGACCTTTTGCAGAATAGCAGCCATCCTGATGACAGTTTCCTTACGCTCCAAAATACAATATGACTCAGCCTCCTGAAGGCGTTGCACAACTATGGCTAAAGCTCTAAAAGCTTCAAACTTAAACAGTCTTTATTTTAAGATAATTGCACCTATGTATCATGCTCATTTCTGTCTCACTTCTCATCACCAACGGCAACTGTGAATTATTTCTCATGGAAACTGTGCAGAGCCGACTACATATCAGCCAGGTTGTGACACACCGACGAACGCAGAGAGAGAACCCAACGTAACAGTTAGCAGTCAGAGAAGCTGAAGAGTCTAGAAATAAGTCTGGTATCAATAATTCATTTGGATGGATATCTGGTCATTTAATAATAATAATTAAAAAAGAATACCACTTTATTGGAGACTGTTTTGCTTTGATGTATTCACAACAGCCTTTTTAACTGGTTTATTTTTGGCTCCATGCTCTGGGGGTTTTTGATGGAGATAATCATGATCTGTTGTAGATTAAAGACGACTTGGAAATGGTGAGGAGATAGCCCAGCTGAATGAAATAATCAAGTGCTGACACACAAAATGTGATGTGCTTCAAGGGGGAGGCTGGGCAGCAGAGCTGTTAGCCAAGCAGCTAACAGTTCACATGTTTAGGAGACAACTATACTCTGCTACGTTCAGGATAGATTTGAAAACGCTAGAAGTAGACATGGTGTTATGTACACCTGTTTTTTAACATCTCCATAGCAACGTTTATGAATCCAACAGGCTTGTGTCAGCAGTACCGCCGGCTGGCATCATTCTCTCCGTGTTGAAATCAGTTGGTCTGCCACTTAACCTCTGGTCTAAGCTAAAAACCAAAAGAGTCATAAAAGTAGCGGAGAATACCACCCATCGACCAGCTCATCAGTCGGTTCCCATGGATACTGAACTCAGACTGCAGAAGAGACATTGTTGGGCAATTAGCATGGCTTATTTCCGAGACAAGTCCCCAAAGAAACGTGATAGATGAAGGAGGAGTTTACTTCACAAAAGAATAGCAATTGATAAATGTTTAGTTTTTTGTTAAAGTAACTTCTTAGTGAAGTTGTGGCTAGTCTGTTCTGCATGTTTACCAATCTGGCATAAGCATCTTTGAGTGTCCTAAAAAGCACTCGATAACTTTGATGTATTGTTATTATTATGAGGTTAGAAATTTGCCTGTTAAGTTATTGTCCTGAGGATTTACCAGAGTGTGATTGCTGACACTCGTCACACTTCACAGTTTACCATAGCAACTGGCTCCAGACTGTCTGTGCTGTGCTTCATAAATCAGACGGCACCTGATGGAGTATTCGGTGTCGTACTACTGAAGTTTTACTCAAGCTATCAACAAGGCTTCGACTTTTAACTCAGCTCAGTCCAACAGTCTGCAAAACTGAAAGTTCACCAAACTCACCCATTGTCTTGGCTAGAGACTGAACGGCAAGGTGTTCCCGCTGCGGTTCATAGTCAAGAGTTTGTGCTTCTGTCCGCGCGCTCGCCGGGCCCTCTGTTCCCTCTGCTCACTTTTATCCACTCTGACTCAAACTCTATTTAGCTCTGTCTCCTGTTTTAGAGCCCCAGCTGGAGCAACCACCACCAACGGCTGCCGGAGTGCAACTGAACGGAGTCTGAGCGCACAGCTGGCCTTATAGGTTTTTTTCTTAAGGAGAAAAAGTCCACATCCCACTGTCAGTCACAGCGGAGCATAGTTTCAGCCGGGCTGCCATCCAAACAGACATGAAACTATTCTATTTCGGTCCGCCATATGAGCAGCGGTTCAGTTCAGAGGAGGGTGGTGGGGTGGGGGTAAGACTCTGTGGTGGAGCATGTAATTGCAGAGTGACCTGTTATGGTGAGATGTAATTGCAGACTTCATCAGATGGAGAGAAGCTGCCAACAAGACTAGGTAAAGAACTTTTAAATAATACTTTTGGGGGGAAAAAAAGAAAGAAAAGAAACAAAACAGACCACATAAATACACGAGGAGCTGGGTTCCAGATGTGGCAGCAATGGGAAGGGAGGGGAGAAGGAGAAGGAGAGGGAGGGACTGAAAAGAGAGTTGGATGAAGAAGAAAAAAAAACTGCCATGGCAGCAGAAAGAAATCCCAGTTCTGACACGGTGAAAGGGTGTTTTCCTTCCCAGGAGCTAGTCCCAGAAGATCGAAAAAAAAAAAGGGGAATGAGGGAAGGTAAGAGGATGTCGGTCCCGGCCCGGTGTTGTTTCTGGACCTTCACCACAGCTGCTCCTGAGTGTCTGGTTTCACGTCAGCCTTGAAAATGACTACCTTATGGGGAAAAAAGTGGGGGGCTTTAAAAATGGAGGAAGAAAAATAAGAAAGCATAAACGGGGCAGAGACGGCTGGTTCTAATTTCCATGAAAGACCCCGCTGCGTCGGCCTGATGCAGCTTATATGGTCGTACTCTTGAGTGAATAATTACCATGCCGTTATGTCACACGGACGGCTTCGTGTACTCTCCCATGCGTACATAAGACCCTTGTGCGCCGTAAGAGGGGGGCAATAAATATTAGCTCCAGTGTAAATGTGAACGTAAACATCTAATTTCCTCACAAATCTGACCTCATTTCCTGGCCAATGTGAGAGAAGGAGCTCATATAAACTGAGCAGGATGGCACATATATTATTGGACGGTAATGCGAAGGAAACAAATCAGAAAACAAATCAGAGGTTCTGGTTCCACTTCGAGTTAGATTTCAACAGGGCCGTGCAGAGACCACAAAAGGGGGAGGTGCTCAAAAAAAAAAAAGGAGCCACATCTAACCGCATTTTAGGACAGAATATTAACAAAGCCTCTCAGCTTTCAGAGTTTAACAAACAATGATAAGTTACAAAATTGTGAGATATACAATCAAAGCTAAAGAAAATCTCTATATAGAGCATACAACCAGTGGCGCAACTGCACATTATTCAGGTGGATGCGAAAATATAGACATGAATGTTAGGTTAATTGGCCTCTCCAAATTGCCCCTAGGTGTGAATGTGTGTCTCTGTGTTGCCTGGCGACCTGTCCGGGGTGTACCCTAATGTCTGTATGATAAAAATACTGAATCGATAGA
>NW_015113046.1:262575-266046 GCF_001443285.1 Poecilia latipinna
CTGTTAGGATCTGGAGAAGGCTGGTTGGGGAGTCTCTAGTTTCTCCACCAGGGGGCATCCTGGGACCTTCTGGAGGGCGTGGACCTGGAGCTGCAAACCTGCTGCCACCTTACCATTGTTTGGAGGGGTTTATCAGGACGGAGCCGTCGACACTCCAGTGCCAGAGTGTTAGCCTGTGATGGTTGTCATTCCGTGAAGCCCTGAGTTCTTCAAAGTTCTACGAACCTGGGCAGATTACCAAAGATCCTCGAGACCCCGCGGAGTTTACCCGTTGGTGGCCACATCCCTGGGACCAGCTCTCAGTCCTGTCGGTGGCAGATCCCTGGTCAAACGGATCCCTTCCGGCTCCTTATCTGAGATCACCCTCCACTCACCTGTCCGCCCTCTAGAGAAGCTCACGCCCTTGTTCCAGCCTGCAGCTCCGGATCCTAGCGGTACACCTCTCCGTGCTCAGACGAGCTCACCAGCAAGTAGGTCTCTGGCTGGACTACAAATTCCCACGATCTCTGAACCCCTCTTACCTGTCTTATCTCCACCCAGTGATCCAGAACCACGAAGACGAGCACCAGTTCCGGACCTTCTTGTACATACCTGTTAACACTGTATTTAATCACCATAACCTTTACCAGTCTCCAGAGTGTGTTCTGCACATATGGGTTCGACAAATTAACCTCAACATGACACAGGGTGATGAAAAGGTCTGAATAGATGACGATTATGGTCATAAATCTACTGGTGCATTGGGCATGGAACTCATAGTGCTCTTTCTAATCTCGCTCTCAATTTGTTCATGGTGTAATATGATATAATTCTGATGATGACTTGTGTTCTATGGTATTAATGGAAGACGGACTTCTAGAAAAATGTGCTGTCATTAAACTGTAAAATTCTGAGTAATTCAAGAAAGGAAACGGCACACTGGGTCACTGGATATGTGTCAAACAAATAGACAAACAGATTATTGCTTTCTCTATGTTTGATAGATTTACATTTATAGTCTTGCAATCTGTACCACTTAAACATTTTGATATGTTTTAACCACATACCTCAAGGTATTTTATTTAGATTTTATGTCTGACACAAAGTACACACATCACTGTGAAAAGATCTTAGCAAACCATCTGCTTTAATTACAGGTAACATAAAGGTCAATAGGCCAGAATAAGTTACTGATTTTAAAACTATAATTAGGCTATTTCAATCAAGACATGTTAAGTTTTAAAACTAGCATACTTTAAATTTATTTTCTTAACATGAGACAGTTCGAATTGTGTAAAAATGTTAATAATTCATCAAAGGGAAACTGCAAACTTCTGCAAAGGCTACCAGAATAGGGACGTTGCGTGGCGCAGTAGTTAGCGTAGCGCGGTGCCCCGCATATAAACTTTATACCGCCGTAGTTCGGAATCTGACTCTCGTCCTCTGGTTCGCTTGTCTCTCTCTCCTGCCCCTTCTCTCTGCAACCTTTCTGTTGGATTGTTGTCATAAAGGCCAATAGTGCCAAAAAACTTATTTTAAAGAAAGAAAAAGACTACCGGAGTTAATGTGCAACAAAGTGGTATGATGTCGGGCTTTTCCTCCATCCAATTGATCAGCGCCACTTTGCCATTGAAGCTTCTAACCTGGCAGCTTTACGCTCTTATAAAAATACAATTTGACAACATCTGGAAATGAAGTTAAAGCTTCAATCTGAGGATCTGATAGAGGCGATGTTCCTCAGGCTGCATGTTGGTTCATCCCGCAAAAAGAGCCGCTGCTGAGTCAGCGAAGCGTCCTTTTGCGCATTGGGGTGAGCAGCAGGTGGCAGCGCAGAATTTAACAATAACTAAACTAAACATTCATAATAACTTTGGGTTGTGATGCACAAACCAAAATCACCGTTGTGTTACTGGTCAGTGTGATAATTTGACTATATGCAGCTGTCCAGCATATCATCAGTCCTAGTCGGTGTTCGAGGGGGAAAAAAAGTCACACCTGACTTGGTGCAACTTTTCAGACTTTAATCTGCTGCTGACGAAGAAGTGTGGGATGATGTTCTGTTTCTTATACGTTTATTCCTGCATAAAAGACTTAAAGGGCTTTTTTGTCAATATTTGCTGTGAATATAATACAGCCTTTAAGTTGATGTGAAGTTCACGTTTCTATGACATCACTGCGAGGAGTCGACTTCTACTCGACTTTATCATTTTATAGTCCACCTTAAAATATATGAAGTCTATCAACTCCTAATACATATATACATAATGACGCCCCCTTAACATTTTCGCCTGCCCCCTCATGTATCCATGGCTAGAACCGGCCACGTTACTAACTATTCAGTTTTGCCCTATTTATTCTGAACATAGCAAAGGCAGTTTCAGCTGTTAATATATCATTAAGTCTGCAGTAATTCCTCTTGTTGAACAAGCATGTGGTGACAGTAGAAAGGAACCACCCCTGCCCATTTCTTCATTTCCAGTTTCAAAAAACAAAATGAAGAAAAGCTGAATGCCTGTGAGAGAAAAAAAATCCAAAGCTGCAGGTTCACCGTGAAATATGTAAAGAAAGTCCTCAAGTCTATAATCTGGTGTTAAAAAAACAATGCTGTTTTTCTGGCCTTATTAATAAAAACATAAATTTTGCTGCCAGAGTCCTGAGCAAAACCAAGAAAATGTGTCTTTCTGTTTGTAAAATAATGGATTTTCTTCATCTATAAAACACTAAGTTGTTTCAAAGTCAGGGCCGCGCAGAGACCACTAAAGGGGCAGGTGCTCAACAACAAAAAAAAGGGCACATCTTACCACATTCTAGGACAGAATATTAACAAAGCCTCTCAGCTTTCAGAGTTTAATAAACAATGATAAATTACAAAATTGTGAGATATACAATCAAAGCTAACAAACATCTCTATATAGAGCATAACACTATGTATATGTAAGATATTTTATTAATAATTTCTTTCTGCAGGTCTATTTTGTTATAGGAAAGTATTGCAATATTCAAACCTGCAATTTAGCAAGATATGTAAATCAGAGCTAGACCACCAGACATATTTTGTCTTTACAGAATTACACTATGAAAATATAAAGAAGGGCACAATGCAACCTTTTAGTGACTGTAATCTATAAAAACAGAGCTGCCTGTTTGCTGCAGTGGAGATGAAGATGGTCCATTCAGGAAAGCAGAGCTGCATCAAACTTTAATGTGGAACTGCAGAAAAAAAAAGAAACAAAAGCAAAAATTGAATTGTTAATGCATGTCAACATGAGAAAAGCCTGCTGAGTTCTGCTTAAAAAAAACTTGTTTTAAAATTAAAATCACACATTTTTGTCTCATGAAGTGAAAAAATTATTTGCAAAACAAACTTATTTGCGCTTGTCAGAAATCTTTTCTTGCTATTCTAAGTTTTTGTTTGTGACTCAAAGTTTTGCTTGTGATTCTCACATGACGTCGTGGGCAGGGCCTAAAATCGCAACAAAATATTTCTGATGA
>NW_015113046.1:270664-288080 GCF_001443285.1 Poecilia latipinna
CTAAAACAAAAACTCCAAAATAAAATAAAATAATTTTAGTACATGTTATTATGTGTCAGAAGAGGGCTTTGAAAATAATAATGCAAAAAAAAAAAAAAAAAAAATTGACCAAAAGGGCACTTGGGAGCAAGGAGTAAAAGGGGCAGGTGCTCAAGCACCCCCAGCCCCCCTCTCTGCACGTGCCTGGACTTCAGTTTCTTAGCTGAAACGGACAGCAGCCAGCAAGATTGTTGTGTTGCAGAAAGATTGAGATAGAGGGTACAAAATTATACCCATAAAATACCTGGATATATATATATACAAAAGAAACTCCCATCTCAGAGTCTTTCCTAAAAATTGGATATACAGAAGTCCAATAGTCTTTGGGAGAGTGTGCCCACAACATTAATATTCATCCATTATCTTCTGCTTATCTGGGGTCTGGGCAGACAAGACCCAGACTTCCCTCTTCCCAGCTGCTTGTTCCAGTTCTTCCAGGGGAATCCCAAGGTGTTCCCAGGTCAGCAGAGAGACAAAGTCCTTCCAGCGTGTTCTGGGTCTTCCTCTGGGTCTCCTAATGGTGGGACGTGCCTGGAACACCTCACCAGGGAGGCGTCCAGGAAGCATCCTAACCAGATGCCTGAGCCACCTCAGCTGGCTCCTCTCGACATGGAGAAGCAGTGGCTCTACTCTGAGTGGCTCCCAGAAGACTGAGCTTCTCACCCCATCTCTACGGGAGAGTCCAGAGATCCTCTGGAGGAAACTCATTTTGCTCACTTGTAAGTGCAAACCTTCTTTTTCTTTCTGTCACTATCAAAGATGAAGGTAGGAACGTAGATTAACCATTAAATCTAGAGCTTCACCTTTTGGCCCAGCTCTCTCTTCACCACTACAGACCGGTACAGAACCCACTTCACTGCAGACGCAGAACCAACACGCCATAAAAAGTCCTGCATATAGAGCAATGCATATTGCTCTATAAGCTTCCCTCACATAAGCCCTACTTTAACATACTGGCAACAGCAGACCAATTTGATTAATTTTATGACTTGAAAGGTTTATTGATAGAATTAGCAATATAGACATTGAATTTAAAGCCAAATATTTAGCTACAAGCTAATTATTTAGCTAGCAAACTGCATCTTTATTTTAAAACTAACTTGAAGCTAAATATTTAGCTCTAAACTACACATTATCTCAGAGCTAATATGCAAATTCACGTGTCAATAACCAGAAATGGACGACCAAAATGAAAGCTTGGTCTTGCAGGCCTCTGTGTAAATTCCTGACGGTGAGCCGATGCAGTCACTGTTGGCATAGAGCCATTAGTAAATGTTGCTATTGCCATTGAAACGGCTCATCCTATGTTTTAAGCTGAAATGTTGTGTGCATGAACAAACCAAATTATTGCTGTTCATTTCTGACTGCACTGCGACAGACTGGCGACCTGTCCAGGATGTACCCCGCCTCTCGCCCGGAACGTTAGCTCGAGATAGGCACCAGCACCCCTCCCGACCCCACTGAGGGACAAGGGTGTTCAGAAAATGGATGAATGGATGGATTTCTGACTGCAAATTTTCCAAACGGGACCCCACAGTATGGAACCTAAGAAACACTCGGGTTTTATTATGTTTTGATAGAAAGAGCTGTTCAACTGGGATAATACATTCTTTTTACTGTTAGCACTATTATCCAGACTAAATCCTCACATATCCCTTTAAACAGCTGTGTTAAAAATAAAATATCAATAAGTTCCGCAATAAAGAAAAACAAAGCAGAAAAGTTGTACACTGTAAAAACAAAGGAATGATGTTCAATGATTTGTCTGAACCAAGCAGGGTCCTCTCAGTAGAACCAGTAATCTGCTAAGTTGCAGAATCTGGTGGAACATAAACCATCTCAGATGCAGCATCATGCCTTCAGCTCTCTATTTCCCCAACCATCAAATTATTATTTAAAAGGAAAACGTCTTCCAAAACCCTCGGTTTGGAAGCGGGTCTGTGGTGTGGGTTTCGGGGAACCGGACGAGAGGCATGTCTTTCACTTAAAGATGGGGGCAGGGGGACCACTTCTTGGTTTCTTTCCGATATGAATTGTTTAATTCGTGCCTGGAAGGGCCCCATTCAAAGCAGCTGTCTGCCATTAGGACTGCTATTCTCATTTACAAAGTGGGATTGTTAGATTACGGCTGAGAGAGAATCCTAAAACCTAACCGACCCCAAGAATCAGCTCCCCCCAACCTCCTGCTCCTCTCAATCATCCGGTATATGGAGATGAGATTTTATTTTTCCTCTTCTGTCATTTCAGAAAAATGTTCCATGTGGAAGTTAGTTGCTCTCTCTCTATGGCAGACGGAGCAGCAGACAGTGTGACAGATCAGGGATTTTTTTAAAGTTCGAGGGGGAATAGAAAACAATTCCCCTCTCTGCTTCAACAATAATGACATACGTTGTCGTATTAGTCCTACAAATCCATCAGCTGGGAGTTATTTCATCAGGCAATTGATGAAATAACTCCTTTTATTGTCAATTCTTGCTTCCTTTCTCACCGATTTCTCGCATTTCACTGGAGCTTATGTACGATGTTTAACAAAAAACTCCTTTGTTGTTTTGCCGCAGACACGTGTGTTGGAGCGTGAAGCAAGTAGTGACAAATATCCCCTGTTTGCTCGGTTGCATTGCTTAGCATTCATCCATGCAGCCTGATAGGATCAACTTTATCCTGTTTGGCAAGTTTTCCCCCCATTTGGAATGTACTCATTAGGCCTTCGGTCTCTAAAGTCGCATTAATGTAAACGCAGCTTCAAAACGACCAGATCAACAGCAATGATCTGAAAGATGACCTTCAATCGACACAAAGGACTTTGAGATCTTCAATCACAAAGACCTCTGTGAACAATTAGACAAATATGGAAATTAAGAAGTAGAGCACACTCGGATCCTGTCTTAATTATAGTTTCAAGAGTGTGTAACTAATGAATGTGAAGTCAGATCGCTGGACTTCACATTCACATTCAGTATAGTATCTTCACAAGGTACTATACTGGGGTCTAAGTTGTTTATTTTGTACATCATTAGCATGAGTAATTTATTAAAGTTGTTTTTACTTATTTAGTTTGTTTATAATTGATTTTAAAAATCTCTAATTTTGGAAAGCTAAATTAATTGCCAGTGTTATCTTAAGTCAACAGCGAACCGCGAGGACTCTACTGCACTCTGTAGGTTAAATATCACAGTTCTTGTCTAAAATGAAAATTAGTTGGAATTAAAATGTGATGAAGAAACAAACTGCCAGGAGAAACTTGGACTAGACCATTAGGATGGCATAAGTGAGAATGACAGTAGACAGGTAGCTTTAGCACAGTAAGACACATAGAAAGTGGTTTCTAGCCTCTTCCGCCTTGAAGGGACTGAATTAATCCATTACATGGAACAAAATGTGTGGAAATTAGAAAAATGTTACCATAGTAATAAACTGTAGCTTAAAGATTACAGTAACAGCCTGAGTTTAGTGTATCCATAATCAACTTTTCATAAAGATAATTTAAAAAAATGATGGTGAAACACTCTTTGAGAAATTTATTTCAGTGTGTTGTTCCACAATGATACAATGTCACCTACAGGCAAGAAACCCTTTCAAAGAGCTGCTTTTACGATGCTTTTACATTTAAAATGGAATGTATTTGAATAAAGTAATTCAACATTTGATGCGTTTCTGAAATACATGAGGCTAAAATTGAACAAAAATACAATTTCCTTTTTCAGTCATGCACCAGTAGAGTGAAATATTCCCTACAGACAGTGAACACATAAAACCTCCAGAAAAACAAAAAGGAAATGTCTTTAAATTTTAAGAACACTGTAGACATCCTGTACCTTGGAGGAAGGGATGCTGTAAACCTGAAGCTTTTTTGGTGACCTTGGGTTTGTTTATTCATTTTGGAAGAAAAAATCTATACAGATAAATGTGCCATATTTAAGATCCAAAACTAGAAGGCCTTTTTCTTTTTCTTTCTTTTTTTTTTAATTGACTCAAGATTTGGTCCATTTAATTTAACTTCTATGGAAAACACAACACAACAAATTATTCCAAATCACTGACAGGAAGACAGAAATGTTTATCCGCACGACGTGGAATCTACTCGGTGTTGCGTGGAACGTATTACCTGCTGCTGTGAACCCTGTCAGATGCACCACGGTTGATGTTCTGAGTCAAGTTTAGGTATTTACAGAATTAACTGTAACTCTATGCCATTTTGAGATCATTTGTGAAACTATGAAGACGGTACAGAAGGCAGCTTGAGGTGTTGGAGAATGGAAGGCTTCTCTCCTCTCTTGAAGCACATCAGTAGAGTCGCACAGAAACTTTTTGTGTGGATAATTAGATTGCCATCTATTGGAGTGTTGCTGTAACAACAAGTAAAACCCCACAAAAAGGTTTCCGTCATGTTAAATTTCCTGCAGAAAATTCAAATATTGTGGGTTTATTTTTTTACGTTTTGCCTAAAATATCCCGGCATGGGTCAACCAGCTGTGGTTGTTTTTTGGCTGCCTTTTGTTCAGCAATTCCCAATTTTTCTTGTCATGTACCCAGACTTATCCGGTTTGTTTGGAATGAGTCGTTTCTGCTCTCTATAGACTGTTTGTATTTGTAAATTTGACTCATATGTTAATAGTTTTCATATTTGTTCTGGGATCAATGACAGCATCGTGAGTACAAATATAAGTGGAAGGTGATGTTTTTCTCTCTCTCTCTCTCTCTCTCTACATCTGTTTACAAAATGCTTTGAAGAACAACACAATTACCTCAAACCAAAGTGTATCTAAAATACATTTTAATCTTGCTGAAATTTTTGTTTTTCACAATATTGTTTACAATATGAATCCATCTCCGTTCTCCTCCTCATCCTCACTCGGGTTCTTCATTGCCGTCTCAAAACGAAGCCGTACAATCATGTTCATGTAAATTTTTCTACATCAAGGCACAAGACAACAGCCGTTGTGTGGGGAGAGGGGAGCAAAGTGGGGAGGATCTTTACCAGCGTAAAGGGGGGAATGTTAATATATGAATCTCAGCTGGGGGTCGGTGCTACAAATGTGCTCTAACGAGGTGAAACGTGGGGCGAAAAAAAGAAAGTGATAACCACTGCTGTTTTCATTTTATTTTCCAATAATATTCATGTATAAAAAAGAGCAACCCATCGGGATGTTTTTTTTTTTTACTTTAAGGAGTTCATTTGTTCATGTACATAAAGTAAAGTGCTTTTTTTTCCAATTTTTTTTTCAGTTATTTGCCAAAAGCCAAAAAAAAGAAAAAGATTATTAACAGGATGGATAACGGGGACAAAACATCCCTTGTTTTCCAGTAAGAATGTGAAAGAGAAGATAAAGGGCCAGTTTAGTATTTATCTGCGTAGTTTTGCTGTGTTGAATTTTTGTTCACAGGTTGTTGTTTTTTTTTTTTTTTCCTTTTTTTTTTTCAGGTGTCCGCCTCTGAAAGACAGAAAATGAGAGAAATTGAGGTACATCCTAAGGAAATAACGCCAAATTTTTATCGATAAAATACAATTTGTATAAAACTTTATTTACCGTTTCCCAAAAGGTTGATGGGGAGCCCTCACATCTGGGTGCTTCTCCTTCGCCTGCCGAAGGCCTTGGCGCCAACATTGGTGGGAACGAAGTTGCTGTTGCCTATTCCCCCCGACCGGCTGAGGAAGTCGGCCAGGCGGTGGGTCACGCACGTGGCCGTGTTGCAGGCGCGCTTCTGTGCTGTAACGCTGCTTCAGGACAGCAAAGGGAGATTAGCACGAAGACACCACGTGACGTTTACGTGAGCTAACACCACAACACAGTGACTGTACGACAAATTTGATAAAAGTGGACAAATAAGGTAACAGCTTATGTATTTTCTTACCTGTTGACTTACTGAGGACTTCCCAGACAGATTTCAAGGCGTCTTAAAAGTGCATTTACGCTCTAATTCGTTTAATTTCTGTCTTACGTGATTGATTTTTTTTTTCCACTGGCTAAGGCTTCCTTGTAGAAAATACATTCATTAGGCAACAGACATCTTGCCTCATGAGTAGATTATATTCTTACCTCTGAACTGATTGATAACTTATTCGATTTCAAGACGTCTTAAAGTGTATTTGCGCTCTAATTTCGTTCTTGCGTGTTCATACGAACCAATTTTTGTGTCTTTAACGAACGAACAGGAGCTAAGGTTTAATAATAATAAAGGACATTGGTGTCTTCAACAGTGGATTATTTTCTTACCTGTGGACGTACTGAAGCATTTTATAGTATATTTACACTCTAATTTATTTAATTTTGCTTGTGTTCATGCTAATCAAATTTTTTGTCTTTTAAAAACAACTAACATGAGCTAAGGCTTCCTGGTAGAAAACTACATTTGTTGAACAACATGGTGTCTCATAAGCGGATTATTTTCTTACCTTTCCAAGGCGTCTTAAAGTGACTTTACACTCTTAATTCATTTAAATTTTGTTCTCGCGTGTTCATACAACCCAATTTCTGTGTGTTTTTAAAAAACGAACAGGAGCTAAGGCTTCCTGGTAGAAAAATACGTTTATTGAACAACAAACATGGTGTCTTCATGAGTGGATTATTTATTAATGGTTACATTAAGTGATCTGTCTATCAGATGCCATCAAATAACACTACACAGAAATGGATATCTGATATTGTAAATTACAGCTGTGTAAATTATGTCTGATTGTCTGAGATAAAAGGAACAAATTATTCTCTGCCAAAAAAAGAAACAAGCAGGGAAAAAAGTGGGAAAGAGGTACATAAAAAAAGAGAAAAAAATCAGGTTCTTCTCATGTCAAACAAGCCAGTAGGAGTTAGCATGCACTTGCCAGGATGAAAAATACGGAGAGCAAACCGGGATGAAGGGATAGGTAAGAAGAAAGGATAAATAAAAGGAGAGAGAGGAGAAGGGAGAGGAGAAAGAAGGGCTTAGATGCTGTCAAACGTCTCGCCGTAGCTTGCATAGCTGTCCCTCTCAGGAGCGCCGCGCTTCTTGCCGGGCGTTCCCGCTCCCACGTTCGTGCGGGGGAATGTCTGCAACTTGTGCAGCTCCTGAGACAGTTTGCCCAGCACGCAAGTGCTGAGGTTGGAACAGCGCTTGGTTAGGGGCCTGCCCATGCTGTTGGGGAGGGGACACACAGAAAAAGACATGCAGAGAAAAAAAGGACTCATAGGTAAGGGAAAACATGCAAGAAAAATCATCATCGTTTTGGTCTTTTCTCTAGCCTCCACTCGCACTCTGCTCTGACCTCACATGCATTTCTGTCTCATGCCGTCACAGCTTAAACAAAAGTGGAACAGGAACGTCTCAAACCTCATACAGCATCATGCCACCAGCTTTTCTATTTTGAAACATTCAAAGAACTCATCATCCATCCCGTCATGCGCCAACCCCCTCTCCCAGAAATCCTGCATCTTTTACACCAACAAAAACAACCCATCCACTTCCCACAGTCATGCAGCTTCCCGTAACTGTAACTGGCATCATGCACACTTGTTTTTTTTTTTTTTTGTTTTTTTTTTGGGGGGGCCGGGGGGGGGGGTTGATAAGTAAATATATGCTTTTCACATGTTCACATGCCCAGCAGGCAGTTTTTCACCCCTTCACACAAAGTCAATACCAGGTTTGTTTCATGCGGGATAAAGGGTCATGACAGAGAATACAGATTGTTTTTTTTTTATTTCCCCATTTTAGCATTTTGTTGTGGAAAGAAAATATGTTTTTTTTTTTTTTCCCTATGGTTTTGCCAAAAGTACATACCTCTCTAGAGCTGACTTATGATGATGCATCAGCAGTGGTGTTAGAATGAAACCAGAGAGTGAAACGTGGGAACAATCTAAAAACAATCTGTCCGGTTTACATTTTCGCTGAAAGCAGCCAGGTTCAGGACCTGTCCACGTTGTCGCCTGAACAAAATGTAGTCTAATAATTCTAGAACATGTTCTAGAAAGTTGTAGAACAAATCTGTTCTTAAACCCACCACACTATTTGTGTAAGTCTCCAGAATAAGGCATGGTAATACATAAATGAAATTAACTTGATGATCGAGGCTACTCTACATTATTGCATTAGAAATCGAGTCGTCTGTGAGTTGCTTCTGCTGTGAGGAAATATTAAAGCTTTATTTGAGGAAATAAGAATGGGATGTACCTGTTTCCCTCGGTCGCCTGCTGCTCCATCTCTTCTGCCGTCATCTGCACAAACTCCTTGACGATGGCGTTCAGTAACCTTCGCGCCTCGTAGTCCGTGAGCGTGACTCGTTCTGACATGGACTCTAAACCTGGTCTGTGATGGGACGGTTCAGGGGACAAGGGGACAAACAGTCAGTGGGGCAGGAGTTATCGCCCTTAGGGAGCTGCTGGACATTTGTCACACATTTCATGGGGCATTTAAGTAACTCAAAAGCTGGTTTTGAAGATTTTTAAGAGGTCTAAGAGCTCACACGGCCCCACAAACGCCCCGAGATGCCAGGATGCGTGTGTGTTTGTTGGGGTGGGATCTTGGGGTACTGGTAAAGACGATGGATGGGAAGGGGAGGCGGAGACATCAGCACCTTGGAGAGTAATGACGCCTGAGTTTGAGGGCCAGTGGCCAACACTAGGGAGGGGTTGGGGATCGGCTGGTGGGGGGGACAGTCTGCGGAAAGTGCCCCATTTGAGAAAGGGGGGCTGATTTCCAACAAGCTTTAGATTTATTGCAAAATCAATAGCTTCATAGGAACACTCGGGAGAGAGGCTGGAATGGAGCTCCATATGGATATATAGGTCTCATTTATCTCCCTCTGGAGTGAATTACAACTTCCTCTTTTTGTGTTTTATTAATAGTATGTAAACAGCGGAATAGATGTGCAATCACGTTTTGTGCAACAAATTCAATGTTTTTCAGGTTTTCTTTCCTAACTTTATGACTTTTAAATTCTAAACCCAGCATTAAATTTTATCTTTTTTTATTATTTGCATCATAATGTTTAGCTACAATTAAGACATCCAAGGTTGGGATTATATCAACCACATTCTATTCTATTCCATTTTATCAAGTTGCATGAATTAGTAAAACAACCTTTTAAATGTAAAATATTTAAAATGTTAGAATGTATTCTTACACTGCAAAAACACAAAATCTTACCGAGTACCTTTTTGTTTAGTTTCTAGTGGAAATATCTTGATACACTTCAAATAAGAGAACTAGCTTACAAGAAACTTTTCAGCAAAGAATAGGAGATTGTTTTAGGTTAACAATTCCTTAGTATTGACTAAAAGTACTAGTTCCACTGGCAGATTATTTCATTTAACAACATTTTTCCATGTTACAAGTAAAAAAAAAAATCTGTCAATGTTACTTTTTAAAATCAATATTAGGTAATTATTGACTTAAAACAAGCTTCTATATCTTGCTGAAAAATTACTTATAATTTAGTTTGTCTTATTTCCAAGTGTACCAAGATATTTGCATTAGAGAATGGAATATAAATACTGTATAAGATTTTGTGTTTTTGCTGTATAGCTGAATTTACAGTATGCTATACATTTGATAATAAAACATAACACTTGTATATGTACATTTACGTATATCAACTTTTACTGCTTCTATTAAAGTTGCTGCAGATAATTCCTCAAAAAGAAAGACATAATGACTAGAAAAACCTTGTAAGACTACAGTTTTTTTAAAAGAGAAAAACTGAAAACCAGGAAACCAATTGTTTGTCATATCATCGTTGCTTTTAAATCCAGAAATCACTACAAGTGCTTGACAGCCGCCTGAACGAAAAGTAAATTGCAAGAGCCGTGTCTCACCTGGCAGGGGCGGCTTGTGAGCAGTACATCTGGCAGATGACCAGGGCGTAGGCAACGAGGAAAGCTGAGATCTTCAACATAACCATGGTCCCCTGCAACAGGAAGGAAGACACCCCCACCCCAACCCTCTTGTCAGCATCTTGCGCACTGATGTATCTACAAGGCAACATGTGTAACAAATGGACTTGCTGCTCGCCGAGCCCCTTCTTCCTCCTCCCCCCACACCCTTGAGTTCCTATCAAACTTGGCTTAGTTCTTCCCACGTCTCCTCATCCTCACACACACGGCAGCCACCCCCCCCGTTCTACTCTTGTTCATCGAAACGCACTGTTCCGAAATATCCAGCAGCGAGCACAGGACATGTAGTTCTCTCTTGTCATTCGCAGTGGGGACTGGAGTGCGACATGCCTGCAGGTAGCTGGGTGTGCATAAATGTGTGTGTACGTGTGTGTGTTTGAGAAGGGGGGGAAAGGTAGGCAAGGGTCCCAGACTCTGCAATATAGGTAGCAGTTGCTGGAAGAGGAGGGGTGAAAGAGAGGTGGTGGTGGTGTTGGGGGGGGTTACTCCAAGCTTGCCAACTCCCTAAGGGACCAGTGCATTAGTGTAATGAGCTTCCAGCACTCTCTAACACACACACACATTTTGTCTGCAACACACACGCACACTTTGAGCTGGTTGCTTCTGCTCGTTTTTCTCATGAATTGCACCGCCTCAGTAATTTTTTATTTTTTTTTGCTTTTTCTGAAAATCTCCTTCCTCATCGTTTCTACCTTTCCTCCCTCTTTTTCCAACTTGGCTGAGTCTTTAATCCCCAAGAGGAAAACGGGAGCTTCCCAACATCTTCTGCTTCTGGTAACCAGCCTCATTTCATTCACATCAACCCAGTCAAACAGCTGCCACCCACAGCCAAAGAGTCAAAATACAACCCCAACCCACTGATCAAGACAATAAAGGAAGTCAACACTCACCTTCAATGATAATCACCAAGCAGTAAAAATAAATATATATAAATATCTCTCTGAATCTCTGTTCAAAACAACAAGAAGTTGACTTTCTCTCAACTTGCAGAACAACTCTTGACTCTGTTGCATGAAGTGCCAACCACCAGCCTATATATCCCACCACTCGGATTTGTGCATCGACTGTGTAGGTGTTTAATTATCTGCTGGCAGCCAATCGCGTGGGCCGTGATGTTACGGCGAGCCAATGGGAAGCCTTCTCTAGACCCCCCGTTCGGACTTGGCTCGCCGCTGAGACATGGCTTTTGTGCTGACGTCATTCCTCAGTCACTAAGTGCTCCATTCACAAAATTCACCAGTCATATGGACCATTTGCCATCACTAGTTTGCATTGATGTCATTAATCAAATAAGAGGCAGAGTGAACTGATGGACGTGCAGTAGCACCGCCGGCGATAAATAGTTGAAAAAAAGTTTCCAAAAATGGTTCGTTTCATGCTGCATCTCAAACTAGGAGATCAATAAAGGGCACCCCCACCCCTGTAAGTCACCGCTTCCCCTCCTGAATAAGCACTTGCAGGCGGGGCCATCTGCTGGGGATGGACGTATACTACACAGTGACGCACTTCTGGACTCCTGCACTTCATTCATAATGCTGCCTGGATGCCTCCAACTTCATTGTGCTTAATCACAATCCAGACTTCCTGCAGTGAGTTTGAGTAGTTAGCCAAGAACTTTAGAGTCTCTAGCATAAATAACTGATTACCTTCTGACAATTTTTGCTCTCTCTCTCTCAGCAGGTCTTGCAAACACTTTATTTATAAAGCCACAAGTAAAGTGTGGCAATCTCCTGTCTCTCCGGAGTAAAAACCTCGAACCACATTAAGGTAATAAAGTCTTACCACGGCCAGTCCAGTAATGACCGAAGCTGCTCAGGCCTCCTCCCACACAAGTGAGCAAACAACCAATCGATGACAGCCTGCGACAAGGGCCGTTTCTCAACGGCAATTACACAAGTGTTTGCCCTGCACAATTGTCTCAATGCCCTGCCTTTTCATTAGAGGGGCAGGGCGGCGTGTGCATGTGTGTGTTTCTTTCTAAACTGCCTCACTTGAGCACGCGTGTATGGAAAATGTCTTTCTATGTGTACTTAATGCCAGACAAATTGGATAGGTGTGTGTGTGTAGGCCTATATGTCAGAGTAAACTAAAGGGGAGGGGTTGCCTCTCCATGTCTGCGTCACAGAGGAACCCCATTATACAGGATGAGCCTTTTAGTGCTATTGAGCCACATGGTTCAGCCTTGTCAGCTGCTAAATCACTGCTGAATAGGCAGCTGCCGGGCCTCAAGCCACATCTTTTGGACTCTGGAACTTCTAGTAGGCACTTTCTCACAAATAAGAACAAAGACATTTCCTTGGGATTGTGTATTTGTTTAGGTTTCTGCAGATAAAAGGTTTGTGCATTCTTTCGGTGAAGGGCTTTGGATCGTGGAACTCTTTCTTCACATTGTTAGCGAAGGTAGCCACCACTTTGCTACAGGCTCTTGCAAATGCATTCTTCCCTCTTAAGCATTTGAACATTAAGTCATTAATAGCACAAACGTGTGTTCACAGTTGCTGGCCTTCACAATAAACGGCGTGGATGCTCCCAACAATGAACTGTGGATGGTCCTGGAGTACACTGAGCCTCCTTGATGTTTGGGCGGATGCATCAAACTATTCAGCAAATAGAAAAGACAAGAACTCAAAAACAATGCCGCATTAAAGTAGAAGAACTTCATCAGTCAGTTTGTTTCCCTTCCAGGTCTGTGCTGTGCTGCCCCTGTCAATTCTATTCAATGGGAGCAATGTTAGTCATCGCTGTGTCTACAAAGCATAACTCACTTGCAAAAAGAAAACCGCACCAAATGAAATGGTCTACTTTCTAGAGACCAAACAAGCCCACCAAAGGACTTTCCAGGTGTGGACACACCTTTAAACAGGATGCTCAACAGATGTGCTAGGATTAGCTCAATCTAAGCTAGTCCTAATGTTTTATCTTACAGTGTGATGTTTGTGTGCATGAGTCCAAAGTATCTTCAAAAGATGAAAAAAAATCATCGTCCTTCCTCCTCAATAGCTACATTTTCAATACAAACGTGCCCAAAACTTTCTCAGTATTCCGCGAATCTCGAAAAAACAATTCCGCATCTGTGGTGTTTCCATTAAATCACAGCTGAATAAGTTTGTTTACCGCAATAAGTCAAACAAAAAATGCCACGCTATGATCCTCCAACTACTTCCTGCCGTCTTCTTCTTCGGGGTTTTCACTCGTGGAAATGCCCGGTTGTTGATCATCTGACTCGTGTGATGAGAAAAAAGGTTTTTCATTGCAGTTTTCTAAAATAAACCAACTTCGACACGACCAAAAAAACCACCTCGGCGCCAAAATGTTTCATAGAAATACTAGAGTTCGTGGTCAGTGGAAACGCAGCAATTGTAGTAACGCATGTTTCTCCTAAACATCTTATGAGTTTCCTCAACTTCAAAATGCTCAGTAACAAATAAGTGATACTTGTTCAGCTTCTAATTAGCTTTACTAATTGGTCAAACATTTACAGGCTAATTACAACAACATCTCACTAAATGATGATAGTGATGACACTAATGGCATTCAATGTCCAACACCTCAGATATAGACATAGCTGAAACATCGTAACGTTATTGTACAAAAACATTTCTAATGGCAAAAAACAAATAATTTCAGACAAAACTTGTTAGGCTCAGCTTGTCTAGGTGTTGCGACCACAGGGCAGTTATTCAACTTAATTTATTTAAGTATTAATAGAGGATGGCATAAGGTTACTTGGGTACAAAACATTAATGAGCTGTGACCGCTGTCCAGTGGGAAGGTCAGGAGAGAGGGCAACCTTGTCGGGAACTGGAGCAAATTAATCACTTATGGCTATGTACTTTACAATGTGTGGTCAAATAACACATTCCAACAGCATTACATATTCAACGTCTTCAGTTCTTCCATCTACTGTAGTCAACATCAGGAGGAATAGACATGTACAAAGAGAAAACAATACATTTCACTGAATGTGAGTTTGTCTTGTAGGAAAAACAGCATTACCTCTCCAGATCCCTCTTCATAGCTTTTTCCTGACTGTATATATTCTATGTCATATGGGAGCGCTCACTATTTGTGCATCTTCGACAAACATTGTACACCCGCATGTGGACGAGTGTGTCTTCAGTGCCTGCTTCCATGCATGTGTGTGTGTGTGTGTGCGCGCGCTTGCTCCTTTAGCGTGGGTGTTCCTTTTTTTGGTTCATCGGCATCACACTTCACCCTTGGGAGATTCAATGCGCAAGCCACCCCGACTCCAGCAAAGTTTCGCCTCGGTTCCTGAAAAACTTCCGAGCGCCGAGTCGATAGAGTAACCTTTAGAGCGGGGCCTCCCCCAGCCGAGATCAACACACCCAGCCTAGTGTAAGTCATTACTGTGGACATAACTTCCCCTGTGGTGTAATTGGATGCAGACAAATGTGCAGTATGTAGCGTTCATGGCTCTCCTATGTTGAGCCAATCAAGGATCTCATGTGGAAATGTAACAGTTCTGGAAGTCTAGCAAAAATGATAGCAACACCCAAGAGTGACGCTATCGATATAACAGGAGGGATGAAACGGAAACCTAACGGTTAAAGGGACGATATACTGTAAAAGTG
Organism: Poecilia latipinna; assembly: GCF_001443285.1. Lineage (NCBI taxonomy): Eukaryota > Metazoa > Chordata > Actinopteri > Cyprinodontiformes > Poeciliidae > Poecilia > Poecilia latipinna. Next base: position 285,159 of record NW_015113046.1, read on the forward strand.
AAAGTGTGTTTGTGCAAAGTACACACAGATAGGTACAGTATTTACAGGGAAATCAAATGCCACAAAATATGTCTAAGGGTCAGGTTGGTAGGGTTGTATAATGGGTTTTTCATTATAGTTTTATATTGTTGTGATTCTAATTCAGTTTGTTTTTAGAGTGTGTTTACTAATTTTTATTAGTTGCTGTTAGCTAAATATTATTTAGTTTTACTTTAGTTTTTAACTATAGTAGTACTTTTAGTTTTTTCATACTATGGTCAATTTTTAGGTGCAGAATTCAAAGAGGTTCAAGTATTGTGTTGTGATTGTGTATACATGGATCAGGTAATAATCAATAAAATATACAATTAAAAAAATGTTTTCAATTATTGTTGAACAACCAACTGACTGGTGTTTTCTCCCAACTTTGTCGCTATTTTATGGACTAGGTTAAGTGGCGTAATTTGCTGACAACTGATGTAAACTGCTTGTGTGTGGGCGGGGGAAGTTTTATAAACGCACAATATAGTTCCAGTTTCATATAGTTTTTCCCCATTAATTACTCTGTTCTTTTTTTTTCAGTTAAACATATTTTCTCAATTTCAGTTTTTGTAATTTCATTAGTTTTAGTTTATTATAATATCATTGAATCATAGATTTAAAAGAAATTTAGTGTTCAAATATTTTTTGAACACTAAAATGAAGAAAACATGATTGAACATTACTGTTCAATCATGGAAAAAAGATTATTTTCAGTACTAAATACAGAAGGACAAAATGAAGCACGCCGCACAGTTCAATTCAACTATAGAGAAGAAAGTTTAGCAGCAATAATTTAATGTTGTTTACCGTATGGCGTTATCGTTCCCTCACATTGTTGTGGTTAAAAACATTGCCTGATGCTGACAGGTTAACTAGTTATGCAACCTTCCTTCAGTTGACTGAGGTTTTCAGGCATTGTGTGCTTTGCACAGCTGTCTTAACAGAACAGCAATTCAGGCAGACTGACGACTGAATGATGACTTGGATGTCGCAAAACCTCCTTGATTATTAAAAACATTAGAGACAAATTTGGTCGTCAAGCAACGAGGATCCCAACATCGAGCTGACTTCCGTAGGCCTGAATTTCCCCTCTGAGGGACAAGAAAGGACATTTCCATTCTGTTTTATTCTCTATTAGCTGCGTTTCCATTAACCATAAAATTGCACAAATTAAAATTACAAAAATACATTTTGCTTTATGAAAACACTAAAATACATATTTTTAAAAAAGTTCTTTGCTAAAAAGTTTTTGCGCTGGAATGAATTAGTTTTTCAGCCGTACCGAAATAGCTGCATTTCACAAATCTGTAACACCAACACTTTTGTTGCATTTTGAGTCATGTGATCAACAACCGGATGTTACTACTGGCGGAAGCGATGAAGAAGACGACAGGAAGTAGTCAGAGGATAATGGTTTGTTTTTTAGACAGATGTCTGGTTGCACAGTTCATAAAAAGTTGTGTGTCATTCCAACGCGTTGAATCCATATCTCTGTTTTAAAATCGGCGACTACAATTTCTCCAAAACGCCACATACGTAGCCGCTCCAAAGTACAAGGCGCTTGTTTCTCCAACGCCTGACTAAGACGGCAATGTCTTCTCTGACGGCTGATAGATGATGAACACTAACTCCATGTCTGAATTATTATTACTATTATTGACGTGTGTGTGTGTGTGTGTGTTTTTACATTTCCTTTCTTATTTAACACAAACGCCTCAATTGCAAAACTGTGTTTATTCAACATTAGCAGAGACAAAGATTCCCACACATTTTGTAATGGAAACACAGCTATAGTGCCCGTTCCGAGAACAACTTAGAAGCCTGTGACTTCCATGTTTAGACCTACAGAAGGATTTTGGATCCTTCAATCTCCATAGCAACCATTCAGTTGTGCAACCCAAACAATTCCTCGGCTTTTTGTAAAGACAAAGGTGGAGCTTTGTTTTTTTTCTTCTTCTTCTGCATAATCAAATCCACCACCTGCTTTCAGCATTAAGTAGTTGTTTCATTCCATGAAGGGAACAGCTTCAGTCACTGAAAATCTAAGGCAGAAATTTATCTTAACATAGATGAATGTGGGTATATTTTACCTCTAATGAATGCATGAGGCATCACTGAAATTTATGCAAACTGTTTCAGAGAGACACCAAATTGCTTTCAAGTTTTAGGAGCCATTCGCCCTTTGCGTGTAGATTGAGAATTAGATGGACATGCAAACCTTGCTTTGCACTCATTTATCAAATGTGATTCTCCCTCTGTGTTTTTATAACAGCTTTAACAGGGCCAAGCACACAGACTGGAAACCTCTGACCTGAATATGTTCTTCTGTAGTCATAGCAAAACAACATAAACCACATGTAAACATTATCTCATCATTTTTAATTGACCAGACAAATAATGAATGATGTCATGTTCCTGTAATGGAACATGAAGGTGAATAACAGCTAGCGTGCTATACTATTATTAGCTAACCGCAGTCAGATGTGTTTGTTTAAGGTATGGCTTTCAGCCGACAGGTACTGTTAGCACTCTTCCCGCCTACACGTAACCATTAGCTTGAAGTTAGCATTGCATTGATTATCGGATCTAGTTGCCATTTTGCTTTCAATAAACTTGCAAAGCGGGTGATTAAAGAGAGAGTAATGAGCACATCTGGGATCCGCAGAAAGCACAGGGCAATTTACAATCTCTGGTTCAATACTCAAAGTGAAAAGCTGGACCTGTAGGCTGAAGCTAACGGCTAACCCAACAGACCCAATGGACCAAAAATGATCCTTTTCCTTTTCCACTTTATGAACTCAGAACTGCTCTTACATTTGCCGTGAGTTACACTGAGGCCGATGATGTACATGGGAAATAGAAGTAGAAGGAGGTGCACCACCATCAATCTTCCTGTAGGGC
>NW_015113046.1:292319-302549 GCF_001443285.1 Poecilia latipinna
TTAACCCTTTAAAAACATTTTTATCAGCGTTGCTCTGATAAGTAGCTCCTATAATGAGCTCAGCAGATGTACTATTCCACCAGGTGTTTGCTAATTGCTGCTGGCTAGTCTGAAGGAGCCAAGCGGGGGATGGATGTTCTGTGAGGCAAAAGCTCGGAAACTGCAGCTCAGAAGAGGAATTTCGTCCTCAAAGGCGAAGCTACATCCGATCATGTGTTTTGTACAGCTGAATGGTTGCTGTGGAGATTGAAGGATTTCTGAGACATGCATGAAATAATCAAAGCAACACTCCAGGTACGTTTTTGCTGAAGGAATTACATTGTGACATGATGGAAAGCCCAAAAATGTCAATTTTACATGATACTGCCCCTTTAAGGAATATACACAAGAAATTTCTTGGTTTGAAACTTGGTAATGAATAACTATTAATATCCGCCAACGACAATTGTTATCAAAATTCTGGAGCACGCTGACCTAAAGAAACTCTAGTTGGGTCAAGCATCGTATTGGTTATGAAAATCCGGTGGCAGAGATTGCAGACTCCATAATCTATAATCATTATTTAGTGAGTGGGACACAATCATACTACTAATGTTGACTGTAGAGTCATTAAATACTAACACTGCACAGAAAATGAGACAGGCATTTCTGAGATCGTAACACAAAGTAGGCTGTGTATCAGTTTTGAAAAATACCTATACCCTTGTCAATAGTCAATGGAAACATTTTTATTAGCAATACATCAAACATGTCTCATGACCAGCTTGTTTTTGTTCCCGCTGGCATTTTGATGATTTAACTTTGTCGATGCTCTCCAAGTCTTTGAGGTTGGAAGGCCTTTCTTCCATTACCCTAATCCTCAGTTCTCACCACAGATTCTCTGCCAGATTTTGGGTTTTGGCTGGACCCCTCTAAAATTATAAATATTACTTCAGGTCAGAAAAAAAACATTTAAGCCTAAAACTGCCAGGGATGTGAATAATTTTGGGATTTTGTAGATGGCATTGATTTTAACAAAGTATCAGGTTGAGACTCGGCATCTGCAAAAACCTCGTCTTAAAGGGGCCGTATTATGCAAAATTAACTTTTTCAGCTTTGCGTCATGTTATAATGTTATTCCGTCACCAAAACATACCTGGAATGTTGCTTTGATTCTTTCATGGATATTTGAGAAATCCTTTAATCTCCATGAAAACCATTAAGCTGTTCAAAACACCTGGGTGGACCTAGCCCCGCCTTCAAGGACGAAGCTCCTTCTCTGAGTTGTTGCAGTTTCCAGGCTTCCACATCACATCTGTTGAGCTCATTATAGGAGTTACTTCTCAGTGCAACACTCGTAAAACTTAGTTAAATTGTTAATAGAGCAGCCATGTTGTAAGGACTTCCTGAAGGTGGAGTTTCAGAAACAACATGAGTTTTTAAAGAGACAGAAATATATATGGCATTTCTATAGCTGCTAAAGTTGACTTAGTTACTTGATTGTGCTATTAAATGGCACCATGTGCCTGGAAAATACATAACACCGCCCCTTTAAATATCTTGTATAGGTGTAACTTAGAATCCCTAATAAAGTTACCCTACTTTCAGGTAAATTGCTGAAAAAAATTTATTTGTCAATTTTCCTATAATGTCAGGAAGACACTTAACATAGAAAGTCAATTGGGTAGAAACATCTTTGGCTTCATGTCTCTTAGGTCTTGTTAAGGGGTTGCTTGAGCTAGTTAGTTCTAGAATACCTTGTTGTTGTGTCTACAAAGACGATTGTTTTGTATCCAATATGTTCTATGATTTTTAGCATGGGTATGATTTATTTTAACCTAAAGTGATCAATCCCCTTCCACATAACCCTGCATGATCTTCCTCACCTTCTTTGAACAACGTATGAATAAGCAATCGAAATAAATTTCACTTTTTTTTTTTTACTTCTTTCCTATTGTAAAACTATTCCAAAAACATTTAAAACAATCTTTTTTGCAGCTTGTTTTTGAATTTATCTGCAGTTGTCGGATAGATTTGCCATAAAATCTGAAGTCTAGTACTACAATATTAGTGAAAAACACAAACGAAAGATTCCATGTATCAATCGTTAAAGCCAGCCATCGTTTTCATGCTTTTCCGATGCTCAAGAACCCCAACAGCAAGACGGAGAGTGGTGAAAGGGTCACTGTAGATTGATACTATCTATATGGCATTGCTCACCGTTGGGCTCTTCCCAGTCAGTTAAGGCCAGGCCCATCCAGATAAATTCCTTCCTGCGGAGGAAAGGAAGACGAAACAGCACTTAAGTCATTATCCAACTGCAGCCTCCTGTAATGGCTCTCGATCTCCAAATCTAATCAGTGGCTTGCCACCACAAACGGGGGTGGGGGGCTCGCCACCTGATTAAATGCAAGTTCAAGTGGTGGAACCAGTGCCACTTTGTGGTTTTTTGTACTCAGGGGAGAACAAGGTGAGTGTTTAAACACCTGGAGCAGAGTGTTCATCCAAATTAGCCAGAACGGGTTAAAGTGGGAGATATTTAAGCAGGTGCTGACAGTCTTGGTCATGTTCTGTTTGTTAAAGTTGGAGTGCAAGTAGCTGAGGGGAAGTCATACGAACGTCCAGGGACAGGTCATCCACTTCGGAAACGTGCGAAGCGTCGAGGGATGTGAGGGCTGAAGGGGGGATGGAGCGTGCTTCCAGGCTGTTCATCAGCAGACATTAGGTGGATTATGTTAAACCGTTGAGTCTTCACAACATCAATCTGCGACGTTCGGTGTGGGAGGAATGCTGGCCCCCGTGGCCGTGATGGACTCTTTATGTGAACCCTTGCTTGTATTTACTCCACATTTATTCAGGACAAAAGGAGCAAATGAGAAAAACAGACCTTTTAGCAATCGATAGTTAGACACTTAAAAATGTTGTGGACTTCTAAAGAAACACCACGGAGAGTTCGTGCTTACAAAAAGTGCCTATCGTGGCACTTTGTATTCATTATACAATAATGAATGAAGTGACTAGCAGAAATATGGCAGAATTGGATTTAAGCTGTGCAGAGTGCTTGCCAAAGGGACAATAGAAAACACAATCTTGGCAATCATTTAATATATTATTTCCTTTCACAGTTTTCTAATAAAAGGCTGGAGTTGGAGCCACAAACAGCCCAATACTGAATACTTTTTAGCTTTTGAGAAAACTGAAGACAAACCACAGCACAACCTGTTGACAGCAGTGCTATTCTGTTTTACCTACTAGGCAATTATCAATAGAATTGAAAATTGTATCCATTCTTTCCCCTTATCTCAGGTTGCCAAACTCTCTGCACTGGGATTAGGAACCCAATACAAATCTTCCAAGAGTGGGGAGTTGTAAGATTACTGCGGTCAGGAGACGACATCTTGGACTTGATACCGGGTCACAAGATTGTTGAAAGGACAGAGAGTAAAACTGAGGTAGACGATGCAATCCAAAGCGCATGAGCAACAGCAATGTATCTGGTTCTTTAAATTTGTTAATATTAAATCTTTAAATCCGTCAGAATTGTGAGTGGCGATTGTTTTAGTACATCTTATTTAACATCAGGGACGGAGTCAAGACCGTTTCTTCTAAGACCAAGACTGGACCAAGACCAAAGCTGAGGCCGAATGATTAGAACTTTGATAAATATATCAGGATATTGCTTTCTATACGCCACAAGAATTGCAAAAAATACATAGAAAAATATTTAATTACTCAACCAAAACTACTTCTTGGTATTAATCTAATAACTGTCATAATAAACTAGTACTTAGATTATTAAATGCACTCATACATTGATAAACATTGTCTAAACTGAATTAATCAGCTTATGTTGCACAATAGTTCCATGATACATAAAAAAAACAGTGAGATTAGGATAATAAAGATTTGTCATATTTAATGAAAATTATGATTATCTGAATAAAAGCCATTCATCAGAGTGTCAAATGTATAAAGGCTTACTTATCTTAGGAGGGTAATGTTTAGGGATCTTAATACGTAATGCTTTTCTGTTTTGTTCATGATGTGTTTTTAAGATAACTTTTACTCTCCAACCTCCATACAGGCTTGGGGAAGTTATTTAACATTTCCACTAAGGATCTAGGATTTTATTAATGTAACCTATGGGGAAAAAAATAATTTCTATGTGTTTTGGACTTTCATCCACACAAAATTCCTGTTTCATATCACTAAAAATGATTAATTATGAAAACTCTGACCAAAGTGTAGATTTGAGAAAACTTTGTAGTCGTGTTTATGTGTAGATGTGGAAGAACTGAGATTTAGGGTCCCACGCATTACACCCTACACAGGACCATTTGTCACATTGCACTCTGTGACAAATGATGTCACACACTTGATTTGACACAAGCCCCAGTCGACGTCTTGTGTTTTAATAACTTCATATTCTAATACGCTGTTAACCTACACATTTGTCCACACCAATGAACTTCCTGGCGCCATATTTAATTCCTAACAGGAAGTCGTGGATGTTTTGAAAGAATCTGATAAGTTTTAGCTTTGTGCTACACTGCCCCCTATGGGTGTGGCATATTAAAAGCAACGCTCAGTGGCATATTTGTGCTGCTTCATGTGGATCAAAACTTTTCTGATTTCATGTACGATATATATATATTTTTAAATGTGATGGAGATATTCATGCTTGTAAAGCTGAGTGCACAAGGCCTTGGTTAGATATATATCTTAAATATGTATTTTTATGATATATATTCCAGAACAGTAACAAATTGAAAATTCTGATTTAAGCAACTAACCATATCAGCACTTCCCTTTTAATAGTGTTTAATAATGGAGCCATTATTATTGCATGGCTGCTGTTATGCAGCCTATGCAGAGTGACTAAGGCCAGCGGCTCCGTCAGAAGCTGGGCAGAGACGAGCAGCTCTTCCAAAGTATCTTAAGGAAACTTGGCACTCTTCTTTGGAGTCATTTCAGATTCAATCACACTTGATCAACTTGGACCGCATCCGGTGGTATTTATAGAAAGTTAAACGTTATGCGGTTATACAGCCTGGCCCAGGCCCAAGAGCACGCTATTTATTTCTGCCTCTGCAGCAAAGCAGGGAGTTGAAAATTCTTGGCTCTCAGGTCGACTCCAGATTGCTCGATTTCCAGTTAAACTGAGAAGGAGCTTTTTGTCAACAGAACTATGCACATTTAAAATATTGCGTTATCTTAAGTTACTAAAAAAAAAAAAAAAAAAACTGTTTTAAGTAACGGTCACATTTTCACAATTTTATTTACTTCCGTAGTCCGTTTCTAGGGAATACATCCGATGTGAATAATTGACTGATTAAGATGAGTAAAATGTCAGCGAGCAGAGCCAGGAAAATTCCACAAAGTCTGTCTCCAGATTTATTTTTCTCCTGTGACGTTCAAAGCAGTTAGCAGACAATAGACTATTAAACTCCTGACCCATTAACCTTTATTTTCCTATGTTACAGCTCCCTCGCTAGCAGCTGAGTCTGAGAGTTAATGACTCAGCTAACATGACAATAAAATTAACAAGGTGTTTTAAGCTGTTGCATTTCTGGTGCCCAGAAACGGGCCGACTCTCCCAATCACTAGAAAGCATTTAAAAGCACCCTTCCCTCCTAAAAGCCATTATCGCAACATGATAGATCTTGAAGCACAAGAGGCCATTAAGGAAGTTTAATGAATAGACTAGCCAGAGCAGCCAGGTGTCTCCAGAAAAGCCCTTGATCACACGCCTACAAAGTTTCAGCTCTTTGCTTCACCGGTCAGCGTGTGTCTGAATGAAAGCTCGGTAGAAATCCGCAGCAGGGAGCTGAAAATGACCTTCATACGTTTTGTGCAGAAAACCATCCCATAAGACATAAGCATGTCTAGCGGTTACTTGAACTGATTTCTCAAAATCCAAAATCAAAAGGCATAAATATCAGCCTGGGCTAACCTTTTGCTCATGGCAGAGTGCTTGGCTGTGTGCTGGACTTCCTCCTTCCTGCTAATATTGACTTGTGCTAATTTGCTCTCATGCTTGCTCAACTGGAACCAGTGGTAGATGGGTTGCATCATCTGAGAATAAAATGCAAGGCTTTTCTCTGATTGGCTTCTTCGAGCCTAAATGTTTTGCATTTGGAAAATGTGTCACTGCAAAGTGTTGTGCCACACAAACGTTTCTCTTTGTTATCACTAGAAATAGTTGAGCAAAATCCAGATTTTATGCTACAGACGACACAAAGCAGCGCATGAAGTAGAAGGTAATTAGGGGATTTTTAAAAATGTTTTACAAATAAAACTCAATCAGAATTCTGAATCATATCCTCAACTCCAACATCTCTCTGGCTGACTTCTTCTAACTCTACGTACAAACAGATGGGTAAAAGAAGTTGCGAAAGCAAATGAGGAGTGTGGTACGCAATTACATTTTTCTGAGTAACTTTTTTGAAAACTTGTAACTGTTTTGAAACAAAAATACATTAGGAGTATTTTTACTATGTTGTACTTTTTACTTTTACTTGAGTAATTTTATTATTTTACTGGATTCTCTAACTTCACTGACTGGAGAACAAACATGTTTTAACTAAAAATTGACGAGACATAGACACACACCTGCTGCTTTTGTTAGTTTTATATGAACAAAAACTGATTTAGAAAAACAAATATTTTGCCTGATTTTGTTCTTTTTTTTGTTAATTATTTGAATTATTTGTTAGTTTTGTCCTTAAAACACCAAAATTTGAACTTGACTTCATATTTTGGTTCACCTGATTACGCAATTCTTAAATATTAAATTCTTGATCATTTGATCAGTTACTCAGAGTTGACTTCTTACCAAATACTTTTTTACTCTTACTTGAGTAATTTCTTGGATGGCTACATTTTACTTTTCTCTTCCTCCCTGTGGTGGTGGTGGGGCGCTGCTCATCTGGGTGGGTGTGGGTGCGGCCGAGCGTACGTTGCCAGGCTCAGGTTGTTTTGGGTTTCTTGGCCTTGTACCTGGATTGGGTTGACTTGTTTGCTGGTGGATGCTGTGGACAGGTGTCTTCTTTTTTAAAATTCGTTTTATAGACGAGTTCAAACTGGTGGCATCACTACTGGTAATCAGGAGGGTTTCTTGTAGACGTGCTAATAAATCTGAGAGAGCCAGGGTTCATGCTGGCTGCTATGTGGTCAAATGTGGATTTCATCAAATAAAAGTATTTTTAAATTGTACGATATAATTTTCTGGATTATTGTCCAGATTCTGGTCCTAACGTTTGAAGAGTACCAAGTTTAAAAATTACAGACCTCTCCAATGTTGGGAAAACTTGAAAAATGTATGAAAAACTTGTTTTCCCCACTGTACAAATGTGTCACTCCTTTTTACCAGTTATTTTTTGCTCAAAGAAATGGCGCTCTCCACCAGTTACTGCAGCGTCCGTTCTTAGCCACTAGAAGCAGTGAGTCGCTGAGGTCTATAGTTGATATAAACATCTACATTTATCGGGAAATATGAAAAATTATGACTCATCAAATGGATAAGTTACCAGTTTCTCCCAGCTTTTTTTCCTTCTGCTGCTGCCATCAAAACATCAGTCATCATGAATAGAATAAAAAAATGTAAGTTTCTGGTAACAGCTGACAGAAGACAGCTGTTGTCAGCTGTCTTCTCACGCCGTAAGCAGAACATACTATAACTATAACGATAACAAGAATAGTAACATTTTTCTATGTCATCGTTTTAAAGGGTTGTTTCCAACCCAACTCCCTTTTATAAAAAACATAACCACCCTTTCTGATGGCAGTATTTCACCCTGGAGTTTATAAGTGACTCTGTTGTGGCTTTCCATGAGCTTCTGATCAGATGATGACTAACGTCTGATGGCATCAAAGGCCGTGTTCACTCACCGTGGTGACATTCCGATAGCCAGTTATCGGCCTGAGTTACGAGAGCCTTTAAATGTCAAATGGGAAACGTCTGGGTCATCCTTTCAGAGCAGGGGTCAAATCAGTGAATGCAGGTTTTCAGACAGTCTCCGAGTCACTGAGAAACACTCATTGCATGATTTGTCTTCAGCTTTGTCTGTTTCTCATGGAGCTCCTGGCTTTTTATTATTCATGCCACTGTTAAGCATACAGGTGGAAACATATTTTAAGGATGTGTCTTTGGTCTTCACCCAAATCATAGGGCCGAGGCAAGAAAGGAACGACCTAAGAAGAACAACTGCAAGTCCTAGTGAATATCTAGACTTTAAAAAATCTGCAGAGAGGAAACACCAAGCTCACTACAAGAAGAAGTAGTTTGGGAACATTATCATTCATATGTGGCTGTGGGATCCGAGGCGCTAACAAGGATATTTTCCAGGCGTAATATTCCAGGGCATTTCAAACCCAACAACTCTCTCAGACAGAAGCTGGCTCACCCCAAAGACAAAACACCAGGGGAAAAACACTGAGACAGAATCTTAGCAGTGAGGGATGTTCAGACCTCTTCAGTGCAGAAACAAAATCACAGCTATACCAACATAAGGTCTGTTTGAAGATGTCGATGGGCACATTTAGAACAAGGCAGGAAGGTGGTTTGAGGAGTGAAAGAAGCCATTTTGTTAAACATAAAAATCCAACACTGAACATCGGAGGTATCCTCAGATTTGATCTTTCTAACACCTACTCTGCTGGCCTGACTGATTTCCATGGGTGATTTTATACTTGTATATACATCTTAGGACATGTGGCCAAAACAACTCATATGGGATTGTTAGGGAGATGCTTGGATCGTCAAGCAACAACAACCCAAACACTGACCTGAATAGAAGGCAGGACAAGGTGCTTTAACTGTCCCTTTAGTCTTAGTTTATAAATCACTGAACTGTCTAACACTAAAATCCATTAAAGACATGCTGTTGTATCAACCTTCCAGACCTCTCAGGTGTTCTGATTCTGGTTCTGCTCTGTATCAACCAGAATCAGAACCAAACACGGAAAAGCAACATTCAACTTCTACCCTCCTCTAATCTGCAAGAACCTTCAGAAAACTGGAAAACAACAAAAACACTGAGTTCCTTTAAATCATATGCAAATTTTAAAAAAAGACCAAATAATTTGTAAAAAAAAAAAAAATACAACCTATTAACTCATATGAACTCACCACCTGAGTTCATATGCAGTCTTTATGTTTTCTTAGTCACTGTTTTACTGACTTTACAATAGCCCAAAATGGAAATCTTTCAATCACCGCATATGAAATGCCAATTTGAAAGAAGTTTTCAAACTTCTGTTCTGTGAGCTGCGTTCAGAAGTAATCAGAACATTAAAATGATGGATTCTGGTTCTCTGGCAGTGGCGTGGCTGCACTTCCTGGCAGTAAAACAATAAAAATGATAGATTGAAAAATCCTAATGGCATAATGACTGAAATCAGCTTCTCCCAGAAAACGCTTTTTCTCCCAAAGTGGGGGGTGTACTTTTCCAGGGAAACTGTAATGGCACATTAACTAGCATGTATTTATGTAAAATCCTGGGTTTTAAAACAATTCTGGTTTGGTTTGGCCACAGAGATGGTCTTTTCCTACACTTAATAACTTCTGGGTTATTTTGCCAACCCAGATTTTGGTGAAATATTAACCAGTGGATGGGCATTTGAGATGTCCTCTAAAGTCTGTTTAATGTTAAGGCTAGCTGTAGCTGGAGGCTACCTCAGCAAGTAGTGGTGTATCCACTTAAGGTTATTTTAGGACAAATTAACCTACCCATATTTTCAATTGTTGGAGGAAGCCGATATACTTCAGCTTGAAGTATTTACTACATAAATACAGAGGAAAACATGGGAACTGGCTCTGGTCCCCCAGCTCCTTTGCTGTTTAAGTTGTTTCAAAACTAAACTTATCAGATATAAAATGGTTCTTTATATTTCTGGACTTTTAACATCAACCATGCTTCAAGCCAACACCTATTGGCTTGACACAAATTTTCTATGTTTATTGCTTGGTCTACTGTCAGGACATCTGGTTTTAGGACTCCAATTGACTGATTTGATCAGAGGTCACAATCTGTCATGTTGCACAAGAATCAAAGAGTCTAACAGGTGATTGAAACCTCAACAACAACATATGTACAAAATGTTCTGTTTAAAGTACAAAATAAAAGAAAAAAGGGATGAAATGATAATACATAGCAAGTTTTTGATACCACTGAGTCTGTAGCTGCCTGTTCGGTCTTAAAACCATCTATTTAGTTTTAAATTGTATGTTTTTGTTTTTAAACTGTAAGT
>NW_015113046.1:306702-308591 GCF_001443285.1 Poecilia latipinna
CACCGGATTATAAGGCGCACTGTCGGCTTTTGAGGAAATTGAAGGTTTTTAGGTGCGCCTTATAGTGCGGAAAATACGGTATGTTTTTTTTATTGTTGTGTTTTGATGTACAGCACTTTGTATCAGCTGTGGTTGTTTTAAAGTGCTTTATAAATAAAGTTGGTATGGTATGGTATGGTAACTTCTTAGTTATTTATGTACTTCCTGTTAGCGACTTAGCCTGTGTATGGCATCAAATGTCTGGTCTGAGCAAAATATTTATAAACATTTAAATCTGGATAAAAAAGTTCCTGCTCAATATGAAACGCTACTAAATTAATGTGACTATACTGACTGTTTTGTCAGAATTTTTTTTTAAATTTTTGTCAAAGTTTGAACATTACAGATAGCCAGGACTAGCTTGCACTAGTTGACTAGCAAATTTCAGGCTAAAGTTATCTCAAGTTATCTAATTCAATCTCTTGGGTAAACTAATGTCATTAACACAATGGCATAAACATTATGAAACAGAACAATTTTACCGTTCTTCCTTATGTCTCTTTGTGAAACAAGGTTATCAACAGGTTGTTGAAGAATTCAAAAGGGCAGCTTGTGAAAAATGACGAGCCCCGTCCTCCGGTCTTCTCTAACTTAAGAACTACTAGACTTCTGTCCGACCAGCTTTAAAACTGCATTTATGTTAACTACACAGCCCAGCAGTCCTTTCTGTGGAGATGCAAAGACAGAATAACAGTCTTGCTGATATTATTAAGGGCAGAATGTGCTTTTTTAATACCTAAACGCTTCATCAGGGATTTACCATCTAAGTGCTGCACAAGCGCAAAAACAGGAAGCTGACAGCAGGGAACCGAGTCTCCCTGCTAACCTTTTCGCTCGCACCTACAAGCCCAGGCTCTTAGCCACAGGAAATGTTGGAGTCAATGACAACATCCAGTATGAGGAGCTATAAACATAGTGGTATGGCCTAAGATCGAGAATTGGTGAGCCTTGACCTTCTTTTCTATCGTCGGCTCTCAGCTTAATGCGAACCTGGCACTTTTCCCACCCATTAACCCCCATCGTCTCCAGGGCTCAAACCTGGACCTATTTAAAGAAACAAGAAAGCAAGTTGTACATTTCCAAGCGTATTTTGTTCTGTAAATTAATAACTCCAGTCCAGATTAAAGAGATAGTTCCAAATGTTTAAAGTAAAGTTCTGTTAAAATGTAAAAAATATTATACTTGTTGCTGTGAAAAGCAATAAGAAAGTGTTCACTTTAATACGAAGAAATAATTTTCTGTTCTCTTCATTTAACTTCTATACCAGACACTTATTCTGCCAGAAAACACTTTGCTGGATCTATTCTCAGTACCTGTTTCACACAGGAGAATCATTGGTGGCGCACCACCTCCAAGGTCAATTTCCTGTGTAAATATTAATTGGTCTGCAATGGACTGGTGACCTGTCCACAGTGACCCCGCCTCTCGCCCAAAACGTTTGCTGGTGTTAGGCACCAGCAGCCCTCCGAACCCTGCTAGGGACAAGGTGTTAGAAAATGGATGGATGGATGAGTATTAATTGTTTTTTTTTTGTAAATAAATGCCTTATGCAAACATGGCAATGACTTATAGGGACAGATTAAGAAAATTCTCTTCATTTAAACTACGTCGAAATAGTTTTGCTTTTTACTCCACTTTACTTTTACATCAAAAAGTTTCTCTAAGCAGAAATGGTTTACATGCTCTGTTCTCAGTACTTGTTTCACCCAGGAGAATAATTTATGGCGCACCACCTCCAAACTCAATTTCCTGTTTAGATATTACTTAGTTTGTAGAAAACTGGCTAATGTAACCATGGCGATGATTAAACAGTACACCGGTGAGGCACACAACCCTACCTCAGTTTCCCA
>NW_015113046.1:311538-356417 GCF_001443285.1 Poecilia latipinna
AAATTCTCTTCATTTAAACTACGTCGAAATAGTTTTGCTTTTTACTCCACTTTACTTTTACATCAAAAAGTTTCTCTAAGCAGAAATGGTTTACATGCTCTGTTCTCAGTACTTGTTTCACCCAGGAGAATAATTTATGGCGCACCACCTCCAAACTCAATTTCCTGTTTAGATATTACTTAGTTTGTAGAAAACTGGCTAATGTAACCATGGCGATGATTAAACAGTACACCGGTGAGGCACACAACCCTACCTCAGTTTCCCAGGTGAATAATTATAAACTTTTGTGTAGTGTAATCGATTGCCCAACTCAAGCGTGACAATTAATTGTTTTAGAAAATAGAAATGTTTTAAGATGATCAAGGTTTATACTAAAGAAGAGAAGATATTCGCTGGTTATAATCGTTTAGCAGATCCTCATTTCAAAAATTCAGATACCTCTAAAACAACAGAAGCAAATAGAAGCAAATAGATCCAAAACTGGTATGGAAACGAATATTACGCCGTCACAAAACGAACTTAAAAACAATGTTTGTAGGGATGGAAGCAAATACACTGCTGTGTTCAGCGGTTAAATGCATTTTCCTCCAGTGCATCATCTCCAGGTCTGCTGTGTGGCTTGGACCCGTCGCACAGTGACTCAGGCTGCTCTCCATTTGAAAAATTAAACAGTAGAGAGGGAGGTGGGTGGAGGTGGCGGCGGTGGGAGAGGCTGGAGTTGGCGGCGGCTAGGGAGTTGGCAGAGTTAAATGAGGGCCTCGGGATGAAGAGGGAAAAAAAAATTATAAAATAAAATAAAACATGCTGAGCTCAGCACAGCCTTTACAATCTCAATCACAGAGGAGGGAGCCGGAGAGCTGATGTAATGGCTGAAGTCGTGCTGCCACCGCCTTGGCAGAGGGTGGGGAGCTCGTCAGCACGGCCGCACTAATTCACCCCGCCACACACACCACCAATCACAAGATCCCCCCCACCCCATGCCGGATCAAGGGTACATCATGCCATCAGCGGGGCGGGGGGAGGGAGGGTAAGAGTTATGGTCAAGTGTAAGAGCAGGCACTCATAAGGTATAGGATGGGAGATTTAGTGACTTCTTTTCAGACTGAAGAGTGACAGAATGAGAGAAAGATTACCCCCCCTACCCCTCCAATGCCCCCCTCTCTTTTTGCACATTACAAAATGTATTGAGATTCTACAGAAAACGTACTTGTTACACCTTCCTTGAAAACTGAACACACTCCTCTCTCTTACGATCAGTCTTGGGGGCAATCAAGTAAAAATACAGTTATGGATTTCCAGAAAAAGAAAGGCGGCTGGTGTCAAGAAATTTTCTGGATGTCAGCATGTGGCGGTTGAAGAGAAATATTTTAGTTTTTTACAACCATGCCATGAGGCCATGCCATGCCTCTGGTCACTTTTATGCAACATTTGTGCAAAACTGGTCCACGAAACGGAAATGTATTCTCAAACGATACTTTAAAGCGGACATTTCATGCTTTTAAATACTTTCTTTTCATATTTAAATCATCTATTTAAAGTAGAACTGCAATGTTTTGGTCTGAATCCCTGGTTATTGTAGCTCCACAGACCACTTGTTTACCTGTTCTGAGGCATTTTAGAGCAACTCGTTACAGCAATTCTTTTTTAATTGTGATTGAGACATGACATGCCCCGCCCCCCTCCTTTACCCCTCGTTCGGCCATTTTTGTAGTTTGATTGCAGCGATACTATTATCTTCCACAGATGTCAACAACGGAAGACTTGTCCATCGTATCTTACATGTCGGAGCCAGAGTCTGACCCCGAGCAGGACAATGAAGACTACGAACACGACGAACCAGGCATTCAAATGAGTGTATTGCCATGGTGTTATTACCGTATTTATACCCTTTCTTTCTCTACCAACTATCTACAGTATGGAGCGTAGTTTAACTACAGTGTCCATGCATGTCAAATACCTTTTCAAGTAGTAATACTACCACAATATGAAAGAAGTAAACAAAGGCTCAACATAATTGAGGAGGTAGCTAACGGGAGCGTCAAGAACGTCACTGAAAGCATTTTAAATTTAAGGGCTAAAAAAGTGAATTTTACATATGTCCCCTTTGAAGTGCACTAGTTAATTAAAAAAACACTGACAGAAATTTCCTTTGTCAGAACAAATCAGAATACCCTAAGAAATTACACCTGAATGTAAGAATGTTTAGGTTTAAGACATCAGAAATGTGTAAACGCTTATAAGACATTCACAGTTGTTGTCTACAGGTCAGCTGGGTTTTCTTTGCTGAAGTGTCTTCAGGGAAAGCAGTTAATGTGTGTGTCCAAACTGAATTGTTCTCCAAGCTAAAGCTGGACACACAATAATAACTTATGTTCCGCAACATCGAATCCAAACTGGTGAAAAAGTGCAGTGATTTCTTCTAAGTCGTCACTGCCACCTGGTGTCCGAATACTGCCATTGCGTGTCCAGGATGAAAACGGATTTAAAACAACATCCGCAGTTAAGGAAATGTATGTTAGTTTTGGACATATTTACTTACATAAAAGGTATGGAGACATAATTCAGTTTCACGTTTTTATTTTGTACATTACTAAAACTGTAGTTGAATTCAAGGATATTTCACAGAAATTGTTAATTTTTTTTTAAAAAGCCCATTGTGACATAAAAAGACATATTTTTGAATACTGTAGCAGCATGTAGCATATATATATATATATATATATATATATATATATATATATATATATATATATATATATATATATATATATATATATAACATATTTTAGATTTTATTTACCTTGTGAGATAATACAACAAAAAGAAGTGAATCATTTTGAAATGGAGTAGGAAGCTATAAGATTTAAATTAATTAATTAATAATCTTTTTAATAACTATAAATCTAAAAATAATAATGTGCATTTCTATTCAGAAGATGCAAGTCCGTTGAGATATGTCGCCACTGCTTCTTCTTGACTAATAGAGACTGATTTTCGCAAAAAAGTCAAGATCAGTCAGATTTGATGAATTGGGATCTTGAAAAGACCATTCTTAAATGGTTTGATGATGATGATAATAATAATAATAATAATAATAATAATAATAATAAATTTTCCGAGAAAATTAATTATACTGGGGGCGTTTGGCCGATGACTGGTTTGAAATCGGCATTCTTCTGCTCTCCCCTGTCATCACATCCAGGAAGAACAATCGAGTATCACAGCGGCACATCCTGCGCAGGAACTCGGACATTATCAGAGCAGAGATGGTAGGTTTGAATGAAGCTGAATGCCGCTTTATCACTTTAATAATATGCGATATGTACATTAACAATAAAACGTCCAATTAGTTATTGTTGTGTTGCTATTTTTGATCAGGGGTTCATTTAGTCAGTCTATGCTAAGCGTTAGCCTGCTAAGTTGTGTCTGCACTGTGAGTAAGCAAAACAGCTTCAGTAGCTGTTAGCATTATAAGTTGACTCAGAGGGAACGTGAAGCAACTTTTCTTTAAAGTCCACTGTGGAATACTCGAGAACACATCTCCTTAAACCACATAATAAAAACTGAGAAGCTTATTTGTGCGGTTAAGTCGTCGGCAGCAGCGTACCACAGAGGTGCTAGCTGAAGTTAGCCGCACCAGATTGAGTTAGCATAAATGCCCTGAGCGGAGGGAGAACCGTGGCTTTACTTTCGCTTTGTCTCAGGTCACTTTCTTTTTATTAAAATAACATGATATATTTGTGTTGCATTCTTATATGTAAAGAAATTCGCTTGGAGAAATCTTTAGATAAATTTAATGTGTATATTTTAATCCAATTGACGCTACAACTATAGTGTAGACTAATAAATGGTTCAAGCTCGCATTGGTTACTGAGTTGTCATCGTTTAACGTGGGTTTATCAATTATTTAGCCGCTATTCGGTCATTTAAAACCCCTGACTAAAACAGCCCAGGCTTTAGACGGGCACAGAACCGGGTGTTACGTTTTACCTAGAAGGTTTTTTTTTTTTAAATTATTATTACTGAACACATATTTTCATAAAGAACTTCGTGATTATGGAAGATAATTACGTGCGTCTGGTTCTGTTGTGTTTTTCCAGCTATCAAAATGTATAATTTGTTCTACATTCCTTTTGAATTCTTGCTTGTTTTCTCTCTAGTTCCGCAACCAGTACGACAACGATGTAACAGTATGGAGCCCTCAGGTGAGTCTCTTCCCCCCAGGCTCCAGTTGCACCGAGTTCAAGGCCGTTTTCTGAGCCGCTTCTGTGTCCGCAGGGTCGCATCCATCAGATCGAATATGCCATGGAAGCGGTGAAGCAAGGCTCAGCAACTGTGGGACTGAAATCCAGAACACACGCTGTCCTCGTTGCACTGAAGGTACGATCACACAGCCCTACAGCCCTCTGGGGTGGGAAGGGAAATGTGACTGTGTTAGGATTTTACCGATTTTAACATCAGAGTAGGTGGTTCTGGTTGGCGTGCATACATATCTGACCTGCTAACAACAGATCAGAGCTGATTACAACCTCTGGTTCATTTACCAATCAATACTGTTTTCAATTCAAATTCGAAAATGCTTTTGTGTTCCCAAAGGGAATTTGAATGTTGCTGTAACTCATATTAATTCAGGATTCTGAATAATAGTAAACATAACTACAAAACTTTGTGTATGACTGATACCCATGAAATAATACTTAGTTTTGTGTGAAATAACATATTTTGTCATGATTCTACCGAACGTCTTCATGCCTTTTCAGAGAGAATAATGTGCTTGTGTCAGATTACTGACAGAGCTCATTAATTTTAATCATTCCTTTTGTTATCTATGATCTTAGCATCTCATTTTGTTTTGGGAAAACGACACCTTCCAAGCAAGATGTTTGTGTAAAATGTCAAAACACTCAGATTTGGTATCATCAAATTTTGTTTTAATTCTGAACAGAGAGCCCAGTCTGAACTGGCTGCCCACCAGAAGAAGATCCTGCATGTTGACAACCACATTGGCATCTCCATCGCCGGACTGACTGCTGACGCCAGGCTGCTCTGGTAGGACATGAAGGACGTCCAACACCTGGAACAAGCTGGATGTTGGACATTTCAGAGACGTCAATAAAAACTCTTGACATATTTTCTTTCTGTCAATATTATGGCATTTAGTAAATAAAAATAATTCTGGTGATTCTGACAAGAGAAGTTTGGTCTGATTGAACTTCAGATTATCCAGCCACTCAGCTCCTTCAGACTAGCCAGCAGCAATTAGCAAACACCTGGTGGAACTGAGCATCTACTGAGCTCGTTATAGGAGCAACTGCTCAGTGAAACACTGGTTAAAAAAAAAAAAAAAAAATTTTAAAGGCTTCATAGAGGAATGATGTTGAGATGACTTCCTGGAGGCGGAGTTTCAGAAAGAGTAAGAGTTTCTTAAAGAAACAGAGGCCCAATTTCAAATTTCTTCTGTCATATTTGGTATATTTACAAAATTTTTATAACAATTGAAGCTAACAGAGTGCTGTAAAATGCCACTATATATGCTTGGAATATACAGACTACTTCCCCTTTAAATAGATGGATTTTCTCTCACCTCCATCTGGCAGACATCAAACAGGAATATGTCTCTTAACCAGATTAAACCTGCTTGTATGTTTTGACTAATCGGACCTTTAACCTTCTCTCTTGCAGTAACTTTATGCGTCAGGAGTGTTTGGACTCGAGGTTCGTCTTTGACCGACCCCTTCCAATTTCTCGTCTCGTTTCACTCATCGGCAGCAGTATCCTTTCCGTTATCAAAGTTCTCATTTGAAAAATATTTTGAACTTTAGGATCAGTGTTGGGACTAAAACCAAATCAATACTAGACCGCTGAAAATGACGTGGTGCCCAATACATGAATAGCACACAAGCTTCTATCCATTGGAATGAGGAAAGTAGAACTGGTTCTACTGGACTAAACATGATCATTTAAGTTTATACAGTTATCATTAACTGCATAAACAAAATGGACAAAAAAATATTGGTATTGACCCAAATTGGAGGGCAGACTTTATAAAGATCTGTGATTGGTCAAAAAGCTTCCTCCTGACAGTTTGCTTCCCTTCGTCTGCTTGTTTATCACAAAGCAAGTTACAGAAAAAATGACGACTCATTTCCAGGAAAAGCAGCGAATAAAGAAAACAAGCAAATTCAACGCTTAGCTAAATGTATTTTTAGCCCTAGTTTGAAAAAGTGGGATCCTGAACTGAACCCATAGAAACCCAGATTCCCACACAGCGCTACGGGAGGAGGCCCTATGGAGTTGGACTCCTCATCGCCGGCTTTGATGTAAGTTTTTGCTGTTTGGATTTAGAGTTCCAGCGTTAACTTGAAGCACGATAAGTGGAGCGCTGAGATCTTTCTGTCTGCCAGGACATGGGGCCTCACATCTTCCAGACCTGCCCATCGGCAAACTACTTTGACTGCAAAGCCATGTCGATCGGAGCGCGCTCCCAGTCTGCACGCACCTACCTGGAGAGGTGCATGGACAAGTTCCAGGACTGTAAGATTCTGATTTTATTCAAAACTCATTGAGAAGCGTTTCGTGACGTCATTCAGTAGTGAACCTTGATGTTGGCAGGTGCTCTGAATGAACTGGTTCAACATGGCCTCCGCGCTCTCAGAGAAACGCTCCCCACCGAGCAGGACCTCACCACCAAGGTACCAGGTTCCCTTTCAGTCGCGCTGGCCAAACCAAACCTTTTACAAAATTGCCAACTGTAAAATACAGTTTAAAAAAAAAAACACAACTCACAAAAAGAGATTTATTTTCCCTGCATAAACCATAAAGAAATATGAAATATTTTAACTAAACAAAGTAGATTTTTTTTGTAGGCAAGGAATGTATAAATCATTGTAGATCTAAAGTTTCAAAAGGGTTTTCCTTATTGGAATAAAGGCAACCACTTTGATTTATTTTGTACGATGAAATATTAGGATCAAGCTAAGAAAACAAAATTACGAGAATAAAGTCAGTATAACAAGAACAAAGTTGTCATTTTTTCGAGAATAAAACCGTAATGTTATGAGTATTCTCGTAATACAACTTTATTGATGGAAAACTATGACTATTCTCAGAAAACCACAACTTTATTCTTGTATTACAGCTTTATTTTCATACAACTTTATTGAGAGCATGGAGATTTTCTGTTGGGGCGATTGGTTCATGACGAATGAATGTGTTGCAGAACGTCTCCATCGGCATCGTGGGTAAGGACATGGAGTTCACCATTTACGACGACGACGACGTGGCTCCGTTCCTGGAGGGGCTGGAGGAGAGGCCGCAGAGAAAGGTACAGCGCTTCGGCTCACATCACGTCGCTTTTCATCTGAACGAATATCCGTGAACTAAAACACAATCTGTATTTCCGTCCAGGTCGCCCAGCCTGCAGAGGAGCTGGCTTCTGGAGAAGCACCCGATGAGCCGATGGAGCACTGAGGGAGCAGAGCCTCCGTAAAACCCCCAGACCAACCGGATGATGCGGCTCTGTAGAGGAGAAGGCTGTCGTGATGTGCCACTCACAAAACTGTTCATTCAAATTAGTCTTTGCCTACATCAACCCATGTAACATTTTTTATTGTATGGGTAAAATCTACCATTATAGTAATAAACATCCCTTTTTTTGAGTTGTGCTTTTGGTCAATTTTTTATTTTTTTTTTTAACGGATTTGAGTCCAAAACGTTTGATCAGAAGTTTAAACGAACGTCAAATATGAGGAAGCAAAAGCATTTATTGTCTTTCAGAATATCTTAATACTTTCTGTCTGAACTTGTGTGCTTTTCCGACAACAACTTTCTAAAACATCCTCATATGTTTTCAGGAAAAAACGTTTTCAGTTTGCATGCTAAAATGTAAAAACATGGAAAACACAAGGAAGTCTGAAAATGTTTTGAAACGGTAACGGCGATCCTTAAGCCCGTCTTCTTTCTGATGTGGGAAACGGGCAGATCGAAGCCAGAACCAAGTTAAAAAAATAAAATACATAAAGTCTCTTGCATGATTACATATCTGCACAGTTCAGTCACAGTTTTTTAGTTTGATTCTCATTGGCCTGGCTATGTAATTTATAAAATATTTTATCACTTTTTATTAAAAAAAAGTTGAGCTTTTCACAATTTTAGATGGTGATGAAGTAATAAATTAGAGCTTATTGTTGACATAACTTTCCAATTCTAAACATTTGCCTTCATATGTGAACAGCTCCTGCCCAGATCAACCTGCTCTGTGTGATACCAAGTTCTTTTATGCCTCGGTCCGGCCCGGCTTCTATGATCAGTCCACTCTAAACAGAACATTTCAAATAAATCAATAAAAGCCCAAATTTAATACACCAGTGATGATTGGCAGACAGTTTTTGTCAGAAATAGTAAAATCCCATAAACAGGTTGCTGGGTTAATGTCGGTGTTACAGTATGAACTTAGCTTATTAAACGGTTCATTTAAATGCTACTTTACGATACCAAACCTTCAGGTCGAACCGTTCCTGACGCTCAGGTTCTGCTCTCTTCCAGTTCAAGTAAAGATAACCATGGCTGGTGTTGTCATGCTAACACCAGCTGCCATGCTACGGCCAATCTGCTGAGAGCACCTAAAGCCCGAGCTAACGTTGCTAAGCCTCCTGGGAGAGTCAGGGTGCGGCTTTCTTGGCCTTCCTTCTCTTGTTCCTCCGTCTCACTGAGCCGCCGGATGTTTCCGTCGCCACAGGTCGGTTGAGCTCGTGGAGTTTCTCCTGCTCCAACATGGACGTCACCTTCAGGGTGAGCTCCAGCTCCTTGAGGCCCCCGGCCAGGTCAGGCTGAGCACTTTCCATTTTGTGCTGATGCTCTGTCTCCTCCTCTTTTACTCTTTCTTCAGTGTCTTCAGACTCTTGACCTTTAACCACCTGGTTGTCCGAAGCCTCTTCTGTTCTGTCTGCTTCAGGTTCTCCTTCTGGGCTGTGCTGACAGCAGCACTGGGTACCGTCCCAACACGGGCGAGGTTCCTCTGGATAGTCTGGGAAATGTTGGAGCAAATACAGTCACTAGCTATGTCTTCATTACAAACTTTTTTGATATTCCACTAATGACAAAAAAAATAATACCGTATTTTCTGCACTATAAGGCGCACCTAAAAAAAACCTTCAATTTCCTCAAAAGCCGACAATGAGCCTTATAATCCGGTGCGCCTTATATATGGACCAATATTGAGCCACGACAAGTCTAGCAACTACGGTAAGCAGCCGCCGACTTCATTTTCGCCCTAGAAGAAGAAGCGTGCGGTGCATGCTGGGATAGTTGTCAGAAAGCTGGTTTGTTAATAAAGTTTGACTGACCTATCTACCTACCAACCTAACAATCAGGTCATCTGCAGGATGTTTCGCTAATGTTGGAAAAAAAACAAAACAAAACACAATTTTGCAACGACAGTGTTTCCATTAAATAAACTCAATTAAAATCACATGTGAAGAAAGTCTGTTCACACAATAAGTGGCAACGTCTGGTTGCGGATCATGTGACTTGAGTGATGCGAAAAAGGTCTTTCCATTAAAGTTTGGTGAAATATACTCATTTTGATACAGCACAAAAACCTTTTATTGGAGAATGTTAATTTTTTTTTACTTGGTATTTCCATTAAGCAAATTTATTTTCATAATTCCAATTTGTGTGGTTTATGTGCTCAAAGGAGACCTAACTACTGTTTCTATCGCAGTTTTGCAAATATTCAAATTTCGATACAACTGAAAAACTAACTCATGTTGGCACGTAAACCTTTTTATTATCAAAAAACATGACTGTTTTTCTTTTTTTTTTTTTGGAGTGTTGCAGGAAATTCATTTTCGCAATTCCAGTTTGCGCAATAAAATAATCAATGGAAATGGGAGATGTAGCTAGTGTTTCTGTTGCAGTTTTGCAAAACACACTAATTTTGATACAGATGAAAAATGACCTCATACTAGCACAAAAACGTTTTCGCAAAAAAAAGACGTGTTTTTTTGAAATTGCCATGTTTCTATTGAATGAATTTATTTTTGTGACTTCAACTATATTGTCAATAGAAACACAGTTATTGAGTTTTCTGAACTTGTTTGGAATTTGGTGAGTTTGCAGTATTCCCTCACCGTCCCAGCCTTCCTGGACCTTCTTCTCCGGCAGGATCCCGTCCACCAGCTGGCCCTCCTGCATCACTCTGGTTATCTCTGACAGCTGCTGCAGCAGGCTCTCCTCCTGGTCGGCAGTGACCCCCGTCACCCTGCAGATGCAGTTGTAGTTTCTAGTTTGTTTTTCCAGTTTAGTGCAACCTCAACTCAAAAAAGTTAAACTAACATTTATTTTAGCAGACGAGTCACCTGTCAGGACTGTGGTGGGCGCTGGAGACGATGTTCTCCATCACCAGCTCCGTCTCCCTGAGCTTCTCCTGCAGCTGGGCCAGCTCGAAGTCAGCTGAGGGACCAAAGAGACGAGACGTTCAGACGGTGTGGAACCGATCGTACAGTCAGCCAACGCCAGTTCGGGAATATTGAGTTCACCTTCACTCCTTCCATAAGTTTTAGGGATGAAAGTATCAGCTAGATTCTGCTCTTCAAGGCTGTCTCCAGCATTTTACAGTCAAAATAACAACCAAAAAAAGATTATTTACACAATAAAAAACATTTGAGACATTGTTCCCAATCTTCACTGGACTGAAATTCCTTTAGGTTCAACATGTGGAGAAATTACAACACACCCAGGAGCTTCATCTGAGATTCAGAACGCTAGATGTTGAAGTTGAGAAACAGATTGAAAAAAGGTGGTTTCCACGGAGGGGTTGCTAGGAGAAAGACCCGTCTTTCTGAAACAAACATGGCGGCCCAGCTTAGGTTTGAATAAATGAACTAGGTCTCTGAATGACAGAAGGGACCAAAGTAGAAATGTTGGCAAAAAAAAAAAAGTACAATTATGTTAAACAATATTTTAGACAAGCAAGGATGTTTTTTCTTTTTATTGTTTATAAAAGTAATAAAAGGGTAAATCATCCATGGAAGTGAATACTTTTTACAGGCAAACGGTATCCAGATATTACAGAATCAACAAACAGGTTTATTAATGAGTTTAAACTCACTGATCTTCCTCTTCATATTCTCAGATCGATGTGGAAGACACCTTCTAGCTGACGGCTTGTTGTTCCCTTTAGATGTGATCTAAAAATACAACATTCCCAATGATTCTCACATCCTGTTGTTCTAGAGTAGAGCTCTAGTGCTCCTTCCTCAGGCCAGTGTCACATAATTGTTTTTATTTATTTATTTTTTACCTTAAATAAAATGTAGAGGATGTAGAGTAAGATCCCAAAGCCGTAAACGGGGATAATCTGACCCGCCAGGTTGGATTTGCCTCCGGTCCCGGTTCCTGTCCCGGCTCCTTTAGCCCTGGACATGGAATCAGAGTTATGGGCCCTGGAGAACCCGGACCCCGCTGCCCTCTGGCTACGGCCCTCTGGAGCCACCTGTCGTTGCATCATGGGAGGGAAATGGCCTGAGCCTGCAGGGATCGGACCAAGTTGGTAAGATGGTTGTCCAACCCAAACAGAACCAATGCAATAAAAACCCAAGTGAACAAATACTGGAACTTTTAACTACTTTAAGCAGGCTTTCAAATGATTTGGAAATCTGTTGTTATTATTATTATTATTATTTTCAATTTATATATATATTTTTTATGACTTTAGTGGCCTTTATTTCACAGTGAGTCAACAGGGAAGAGGGTTGCGAGAAATGGGGAAGACAGACAACGGGACTCGAACCTGTGACGGGCGCGTGGAGGACTGAGGCCTCCAAATATGTGTCGCGCGCTCAATCCCTATCCGTTTATAATGCTAACTTTTCTTTACGCTTCTGAAAAACTGGGTACATTCAATTTCTGACTTGGGTGTTTTGGCGCCACGCGTAGGGAGGAAAATGCAATTACAAGAAGAAGAATGATACAATTGTCTTGGAAATATTTCATGCCACATAACACAATAAACACACCCATCTCATAAGGCTGAAGGTGATAGAATTATGAACCTGCCCGAAACCAAAATACCACCAAATCAAATACAGGGACGGTTTTACGGATAGAAAATAAATGGCGACGCACCTTCTGGCCGCTCGGCAGCATCCTTCCTCCCCCTGGACAGCAGCATCTTGGGAAGCAGCAGCGCGACGCACAGCACGAGGCACGTCGCGAGGGTCACCTTCTGAAACGTTGACATTGACATACCGACAGGTGGGTGGCCGCCTTCCGGCTGTATCGCAGTGTTAAACAAACAGGTTGAAGTCACAAAAATAGAGAAGACATGATGGAGCAGTGGGACTTCCTCTTTGACCACAGGAGCGGAAGTGTGAATGAACGGCAATTACAATATTTTACCGCCAGGGGTCGCCAATGGACCGTATTTTAAATATCAATCGATAGAGAAAGTAAAGAGTGAAATATTGTTAAAATGGAAAATACTTGAGCTGACAAATATTACATGGGCTGCAAATGTGGCATTATTTGTGCTAAGCCTCTCCTAAACTAGACACAACATCAGCAGCGTCTTTCTTGTGCTACAGAGAAAAATTACTGGGCTGTTTACATTTGTACATACACAGCTAAAGATATGAAATTAAAATTCTAAGACACATAAAATGTCCAGGTACCCCAAGTATCTTTTACAAACACAATAGTTACAATGAAGAAGGTGTCATATTTCACCAAATGTTTGACCTAAATTCAAACTGTAATTTTTCATAACAAGTGTGGCTATTTTTTCTCCGCTGCTAGAACAGCCACAGGAAAAACATTTTGGTTATAAAAGCAAGTCACGTAGAGGACCAGGGCGGACTCGAACAGACAGATTTAGTTTCAGGTACCAACTACATTTTATTGGAGTTGGAGCTACAGAACAACCACATCATCTGCCACGACTGCCAAGAATGATCACCTAGGAGAGAGAACGATGCTGGTTAACCCCTGAACCAGCCAGTAGTCACTTTACAAGTGGTGAACATGGTCAGAAAAAAAAGCAGTGATAAATATCAACCAGGAATATAAACAGGCAATATGAACATTGCCGTGGCGTTCGGCAGACGATGTTAGGCGGACGATTGTGCCTTATGTTGCACTCCATAATCGCTCAAAACACACGAGGCTAACTCCCTGCTTTGGTTTATCTGATGAAAATGCTTCAGAGTTTGTTCAAACACTGATCTTTTTATCTCACACAGCGTACTAAAAGAAGAAAATCTCCTACTCGAGCCTCCTTCTGCCAGATCTTATGACACCTGCTGACTGAGATGTTTACTTTGCAGAAACACCAGGGGCGATTTTAATGGGCCTTTTAAATTCTGTGTTTTAGGTTCAGTATTTAGTGTCATTCTGTTTTTGTTTTTTAACAATAATTTCAATGTTACAAAGCAAGTCCATCCCTGTCCGTTAAATCTGGGTATATAATAAGTGAAGAGCGCCATCTAGTGTATGTTCAGATATATTTCTATTCGACCTTTTCTGTAGGATTTTATTCTTGCAGAACAAGCAATCCTGTCTTTGACGTAACATAAATAAAAGGCAGACAAACTGTGATATAATTCCAGTTTAATAAATCAAGAAAAAAAAGCAGCAAGGGAAACAGTTTGAATATAATTAAAGTGGGCTGGAAATCTAAGTTTTATTTTTTTACTGTTATTATTATTATTATTTCGTTTTCCTCCAAAAATGACAGCCAGGAGAATCCGGCAGTCTTCGAGCTCCTGATTCCTTTCCTGACTCACTTCATTCGTCTGTTGTATCAATTTTTTGCTGTTGTTGTTATTTTTTTTAACAAACTCCTCAAATTATTGTCAGAATCCACAACGCTCCAGTTCGCAGTCCATAAAAAGCATTGTGGGAAACGTCCTCCTCACAGTTTCTCCAGTTTCACTTCCTGGCTGACCTCGAGCTCATCTGATCGGAATGGTCAGTTTTTTAGGGAACTAACCACGCAGCTCTGCAGCAAAGAGTTCAAACATCGGCCGCGGCGAATGTGTCCAATCTGAGATTTTCTTCTTTTTCTTTTCTTTTCTTTCTTTCTTTTTTTTTATTTTACATTCTTCAGAGTTCAGTTTGAAGCGAGAAGCTGATGAACAGTGTGCTGCTGTGAGTTTCATGGTCCAGCTGGCTCTCAGTGGTCCCTCTCCAGATCTGCTGTGAGAGAAGAAAATATAAAAGATCCTCGGGTCACTTTGCAGCAGCGAAAAAGAAGAAGAAGAAAAAAAACACTTCACAAGTGTTTTTCTGCCGTAATATACTCCCTAGACCCCTTATTTAAGAAACATTTCCCAACACAATAACTATTCTAACTTTTTTTATTTATTTATTTTTTTTTTTAGTGTCATCCAACTTTTCTTCCACCAATATAAAACTTTATAGATTTGGCACTCATTTCCAGATTTGAACACATTGGAAGGAACTGCAGCCCCTTCCACTGTTACATGGAGCGCCTTGTGAAACTAATAATTCTCCAGAGACCTTTGCACTTTTAGAACCAAAGATTTCTGCGCATTTTGTTGGTATTTTATACGATAGTCCATCACAAATGTGCACAGAATTGCAGAGTGGAAAAAGAGTGATACTCTATTTTCAAAAGATTTTACAAATAAAAATCTGAAAAGTGTGGTGGGGGGCTTTCTCTAATGCATTAATAATAGAATAAAAATATTTCTTTTAGCACTTTATAGCTTTTTTGTTAACTTTAGAAATGTTTAGCGCACTTAGCTTCTGCTAAATTCTATTTTCCTAATTTACTAGGCTGCTTTGCAAACGTTCAGTTGAATAAAGTTTGACGTCTGTGTTAAACTTTTGGTTACCAACTGTTACAAATTCACGTAGTTAGACGTTTATGTTCATGGTCTAATTTTTCATTTAGCACTTTAGTGTTTTTGCTAGCTCTGAAAATGCTTAGCTCACTTTGTTTCATTTTGCCAGATAAATTATAACTAATAACTAATAGCTTAGCTGGTTTGCAAAACTTTCAGGTGAATAAAGTTTGACGTCTGTGTTAAGAGTTTTGGTTATCGGCTTAAGAAGTTGATGGGACTGTTTGTGCATCGGTTCTGCTTCCTCTTCTGACGTTCTCCACCTGTGATGCTGAGCAGCAAATTATGCTTATCCTGTTTGTAAAATGCATTGCTGACAACAACATCTCCTCAGCAAAACATTGAGAGATGGAAGGCGCTAACCTGTTTGAGGCGGCGTTAGAGCTCAGGTTGTGGCAAAGTTTTCCCTTCCAAACAGAAAGCCAGACACACAACAAGAGGGTTTAAATCACAACATTCTCATGTTTTTTAATGGCCCTGTCAAAGTCCAGTTATACTGAAAGTCTGTGGCAACACTTAAAATTTACTGTATACAGATGCTCTGCATGTAGTTTGAGCTTCAGCTATTTTTCAAAAGGGAAGAGGCAAAACTTCCAGTTTCCAGATGTGCAAAGCTGGCAGAGACAAAACCATAAAAAGATTTGCAGCTGTAATTGCAACCAAAAGGTAATCTGAAATATCATACATTTACTTTTTTTTCTTCTTTTTTTTCAGTTCATCAAAAGCACGCACCCCCTTCCTTTCAATTCACAAACCATACAAATTCAAATTTCTCCACCTTGGATGATTCTTTTTTTTTCTTCTTCTCCTCTGAGGAGTTTCAGTCTCTGGTGTGAAGTATCATATCTACATATGGTCTTATTTGGGAGGCGTTGGGGGGGAATAACACTGTCACGATATCTAACGGATGGTTTGGTCCAAACTGTCAGCGCAGCTGTGTGGGACTGCGCTTCACTGTTATCAGAATATTACCTCTCATTGTGGCTGTCTGTCAGAGCCTCCATTAAGATGGCCTCCTTCGTAGTCCAGCTGGCACAGGATCATGTTGTTCTTGAGGAAGAACTTGTCTCCCACGCAGAATCTGCAGAGAGAAACAATCAAAATATGAACCGGCTCCTGCTTCTCGCCGGACCTCAAATGAATCGCGAGGTTTTCCCACGAGAATGTTTTCTTTTTTTTTTCCAGGCATAATTTCATACCGCATACATCTACTGCTATTATAATCAAAAAATTAATCTTGCATAGCCACGGCCCTGATTAACTATTCAAGTGTCAGACAAAGTCTTTAACCCTTCGAGGTTTTTTTTTTTTCTTCCTTCCTTTCTTTCTTTCTCCGCTGTGGATTTAATCAAGTTGTGATTACGCCTGCACTAATAGTGTGCTCACCAGTGCACCTTCCAGATAAGTCAACTGAATTTGATCTCCCTGGCTAATTGCTCCCCTAATCTTACCTCTGGCGGCAGAGCTGACAGGCAAAGCAGTCTAAATGGTAGACGTTGTCTCTGGCTCTCATCACCATCTCAAAGGCAGGGATCAGCTTACTGCAGGCTGCACAGTTCCCCGTCACCCCAAAGAGCCTGCAGAGGGAGAGCAGGGCGACACGCGGGCCTTTAATCTGGGCGCGCACATGGATGCATTTCACCAAAGAGCTGCGGTGTGGGGGAAACACAATATAAGCTGGTCTGCAGAGGAATTTGTACCGTCTTGTACTTTTGTTTTTTTTTTTCCCCTCCAATCCTTTCAAAACATTACAACGAAAGGCTTTATGTGTGTTTTGTTGTGATTTTACGTGACAGGACAGCAGAAAGTAGGTGGTGGATAGTTGAGTAGAAAAGAAAAAAAAAGGTATCGCATTTATCTTTTATCGTGATACATTTCTTATCATGATAAGAATTTTGATTCATCGTTTAACAATATATTCTAATTAATGATGCTTAAAAGCCTCCAAAATGTCTGGATTATCGGATTTGCTGTGTTTGCTAACTTCTCCACCGTCTGCTCAATGAAATCATTAAATATCAATAAATGTGAAAATATGATTAAATGCTGTTATGGTGTGAAGCTCAGCAATACAGATCTAATTTTTTTTATGTGACTGGCATCCTGAAGAAACATGTTACAAATGCGAATGTTTTCCAAGAGCAGTATTTGTGTTTGTGTGGCTATAGTTGCTGTTCCCCTTCAAAAGAAACAATAAACAGTTATCATCACTTTTATTGTTATCGCGATACTACCACAAACTATGGTGATAAAACTTTAAGTCCATGTCCCCCACCCATACTTCCATGCATGTTATTTATTTCCAGTATTGAGAAAGATGTTTGGTTAGATGTTTGTTAGAGTCATGAAAACTAAATCCATACTCGTTTTTTGGCTGATATCGAAACAATTTCCAATATTAGCATCAAATTAGGACAATCCTGTTGCGAACCTTTCAAGATGTCTCCGTCTGCATGAACTGACAAGTCAGGCTAGGAGAGCTTTAGTCAGAGAAGCAGCCAAGAGGCTCATGGTAACTCTAGAGGAGTAGTACAGCTCCACAGAAGGCCAATATGGCTAAAAAATTCATCTGGGCAGAGAGCTTTCTCGAATTAATACTTTTTCAAAATAAATAAATAAATAAATAAACCTTGGGCTCAGAGTGATGTTATGAAATAAAAAAATTTCAAATGAAAGACAACCTGGTCCTAAAACACCAAGCTGGAGAAGAAGCCAGCATCGTCTTTGGAGTATTTGTAGTTTTTCACCCACTAAAGACATAATGGGACCTAAACAAAACAGGCTTCAATTTGGAAGGACATTTCTAACAATGTGACTGTAAAAGTTAAATGTTTTTTTTTTTGATATTGTTGACACTCAAATACTGTTAAAACTCACGTTTGTGGTAGAAGCATGACAAATTACCAAACACTTTAAGGGGTGTAAATACTTTTTCACTCAACTATGAAGAAAGTAAGGGTGTTAAAAAGTTGCTTGTGTGTTTCAGTGAGCAGCACAGATGTTGCTAATCCACCATCTCCAGATAACCAATTTACTGCTTTCTTTCTAGGGGTGATCTGCATTTCTCCCAGATTACTCACCAGAGTCGTCTAATCACATCATCTGTATACGCAGCCAAGTGTGAGAAAGGGACTCAAATCAACATCCAAATTGTAATTATGGGAGCATGATGGGATGAGCTTCTCATAAAAAGAAACTGCACTCTACGTTGTTAAAAAAAACAAACTGCTGCAAACCATTAAATTTATCATCCACTCATCCTCCAAGTTGTCCGATTGCAGGTCGCAATAAAAGAAAAACGAAACGGCCCCCCGACTCCCAAGCTTGGAAGTGGAAAATGGTTAATGTTTGCACATGTTGAAAACTGATGGATGACAGGATTGTTTCAGAAGTGGCAGCCCTGAGCTGCCAGTGCTGCCACTGCCCTCACTCACAGGGTAACAGTGACTTTCATCAGTCGGGTGTTCAGCAGCTCATCATCCGCTGCTCAGACCACTGCTGATCCGAGCAGCTTGTCACGTTTCAACACAAAACTATAATGTCTTCTGTTTGGTATTGTATGTGATAGATTGTATGTGCTGAGTCGCTAAAAAGTGACTAAAAGTGACTTTCTAGAACCAGGTTTTGGTGTGTGCTTATACCAGGTTTACACATCTAGATGCTGAGATTTTCCCCCACTGTTCTTTACAAAATGAATCAATCTCAGTCAGACTGAGTGAAGAGCCTCCACTGTTAACAATTTCCAAGTCTTGTCACACATATTTAATTAAATGTAGGTCTGGACTTTGACTGGGCCAGTCAAAAAGTATTTTTTTTAATCTAAAACCAAGAGGCTTTTTGTCCTGAGGGTCAAAAAGCCCTCAGGACAAAAAAAGCCCTGAGGGTCGTTAAGTTGAAAGCACTTGGGGACACAAAAATTATACTTTTTTTTAATAAAACATTTCTAAGACAAACTTTTGGTACCTTTATTTTATTTAAATGTTACTAAAACTAAGAAAAATAGTCTGATTGATTTTTGTACAAAATGGATCCACAGTTTCTACATTTTTGTAGGTTGTTTTCTTATTTGAGAAGTACGATTTGCTTTTGAGGAAAAAGTAGGCCACTGTTTCTGGTTCTAGTTGCTCCAAAACTAAGATAAATACTAAAAACGTTGTTGGTAAATGGGAATCCATATACTGTCAACAGGTTTCACAACGTAACTTTGATATAAATTTCTCCACAACTCTGCTCCTGACCTTTCTGCTTTGTCTGTTCTTTGGTGTTCATTCTAACCGGTGAGTTAGATTGTCACGATAACAAATTGTGCCTGCAATTATTGCGATAACGATAATATTGTTGTTTTGCGACTAGCGGTGGACGATATTGAATTTTATTGTGATGCTTTACAATACTAATATGATAACAATGTTGTTGCTTTTTTTAGGTAGCTGACTGTGAAAAACATTTCAATTTCAAACAGTCTTATGGGAGGAAGATTTATATCACTAACCAGCACACAGTAACTGCATTTAATCATATTTTCAGTGTACTGATGCTCTCAGGGAACAAACAGTGCAGAAATTAGTTATTTTAATATTTCCAATGATACCATCACTTTTGTTTCTTATTTAACATCAGTAATTGGAATTGATCAAGGCAACGATAAATCCAAGTTCTTATCACGATAATTTTTCACAACAGTTGATAAATGGTACAATAAATGTTTAATTTTTTAAATAAAGTCGGACGATTGGTTGCTCTGGATTTTGCTTGGCGGTGCCAGAATAAGGTCGGGCTGAAAAACAAAGGCGTGCCCCACTTTATAGATTTCCATCTTGGGTTAGGGTTCCACTTCCCCTTCGCAATCATGTCCTACATAATGTTAGTCTGTCTCATAAAATCCCAATAAACTGCATTAAGGTTTGCAGTAGCAACGTGACCAAAGCTCAAGGGGTGCAAATACTTTAGCAAGGCACCGCACTTCCAGTCTCTTATTCCTCTGCAGAATATTCCTCGCTTTGCTCGGGACGGTTTTATTTATGTCCGATTTTAGTCAGAAACAGCTGGCCAGAAATCTTGTGGTTGGGGGCTTTTTTTTTCTTTCTTTCTTTCCATCGGGGTATACAGTGTGATTAAAGGCCGAGCAAAGCAGCCAGCAAGCCTGGATTAAAATGAGCAAGCTCCCATATTTTAACAACGTTGTTGCTCTTCTGCCAACATTTCACGAAGACAAGCTCAAGGATTCTTTTCTGCTCTCATCAACACTCTGCTTCCTCTGATATGTGGCTGTATGATATTGAGGGTGTTTTTTTTTTCTTAATGGCTTCCCTTTATCAGGTCTTTTTCTAAAAAAAAAAAAAAACTGAAATGTTACCGATTTTAAAATGGAAAAGGGCAGGATCTGAACATTTTCCTTTAAAGTAACAAGTGAACTACCTGGGAACTAACTCTGTAGGGCTTTAAAACGCTCTGGCTCTGGCCAACTGCAGATGGCTTCACCTCTCACTCACCTCCAACAGAACGAACAAACAGCTCCCTCGGAGCCTAACATGCATGAAGACAAGTGGCCACGACTGATTTCCATATTCCATTAGAAGCCATGTAAAAAAAGGTCAAAGAGAAAGCATTTGGAAGAAAAAAAAATCCCTGACATTCGTGGTAGAAGAGGGAAAGAAAGGGGGGAAAGAAAGGAGAATTTGTATCCCACAGCCCGAGACAACAACTGAAAAACGTCATCAAATGAGTGACTAATGCGGGAACAAAAGCGAGCCCTAATTACCAGAATGTTCTGATCTAACGAGTGTGAGTCCTTCACAGGCACCTGGTGGTTTTTTTTTTTCCTCTCCCCTTCTCCTTAACGAGGCTACGAAGCTCAATGCTAATTCTCCACTAATGGTCCAATTAAAAGAAATCACATGGTTTTAATCCAGCTCTTCAAAGGCTTTTGGTCTGCACCCTTGCAATGATGAGGGAAACAGGAGGCAATCTAGCCAATTTAACTGTCAAAAGGGGTTTTGGTCTCCTAAGTGCAGCGCGGCTAATGAGCGACTTAGCTCCAACGAAATCCAGCTGGATTGTACATGAGACTAACACATGGGTTCGGCATCGGGGGCTGAGAAATCAGGAGTTCTAGCTGCTGACCTGACTCCACACGTTGCTAATTTGGTGGAGAAATTGTTTTGGGGTGTGACCTTCGGACCAGCCAGTTTTATAAAATCCTGTTGATTCAAATACTGCATTTGGCACCGCTGTGTTCAGTGAAGTCAAGATTTTTTGCACAGCACATTTCAGCAACAAGGCAGTTCAGAGTTCCTTGCGCCATAAAAACATAATATAATAAGCAATTATGAAATAGCAATACGCATTACATTTTGAAAATGGAAAGAGAATGACATGACTTCAAACTAGGGGTGTTCTGACACAACCTTTTCACTTCCGATACGATGCCGATATCACATCGTTCAGCACTGGGCGATACCGATTTTGACTCCATACAATATCAGAACAAATCATATTAGTTCTTTAATTCAGTAAACGTTCTTCAGGTGATAGAAGGCTGACTTTGTAACTCTCTTTATGTGTTTGTGAAGGTCCAGGTTATTACCCCCAGGTTTTGAGTTTGATCACTCGTCTCTAGCATGAAAACTACATTAATTTGGGATGATTTATTCCAACCAGGTTGGGATGATTTTACAACACTTCAATAATTTTGAAAAAATAAGAAGTGGGTGGATACGTTTGAATCTACTGAGGATTTTTTTTTTTTTTAATAATGATTGTATTCAATCGAGTTGATTTTATAAAGCTTATATGCAGACGCAATATTGCTGACTTAGCTTGAACAGTCAGAGGCATTTCAGAGAGGGGCTCGTTTTGACAAAGCTCCTTGGAGACAGAGGCCAGTGACACTTGTATTTAAGCAAGCTTCAATTTATAGCAAATTAGAGCCTGGGTGGTTCCCAAACATCCAATTTTTATTCTTACATTTGAGACATTTTTGGTTGTCCTGCAGGCCTTGACATCGCGTTGACTTAAACAAATCACTTGTTGTTTGGACTGCTTATTTGGGATTTGCTTCTTTTTTTTTTAACTGGATTTGAAGAACTTTCCCAACTTGATTATTTCTCAGTCCAATCAGTCCTGTCAAGGAAATCTTTTTTATAGCAACACAGAATCTACCATCTGCAAGCAGTCATCATCACCAGTCAGAAGTTAATGGGACTTGGCCTTTTCAAGTTAAACACATTCTACAACCATCAGCACCACTTATTAAAGGATTTAGAGGGATTTAGGCTGTGTATATATCTGAGTACAAAACCTTGCATGGATTAGATAAAATCTAGAGTAAATTCAGACCTGTGCAACAAATTATTGTTTTCCTTTTAATCAACTTGTGTATGGAAAAAGGTTTAATTAGCTTTTTAACATTAATGTATTTTGGCAGCTAGATAGGTATTCATTTTCTTGACGAATATAAAACCAAAGAAGTCCAAACCATAAGATATTTAGCTTCGCTCACCTCAGAAAGAGTAGGCTAAGTTAATTGTCTCTCGGGTGTTAGCTTGGTTTAGCATAGAGATAAGTAGGTGTGACACTGCTAGCTAGACAGCAAAAACAAAACCTCTGCAGGAAACAAGGGAATGTCTGCAATTACCATAACTGTAAGCTAATATTTTCCCTGAAAACCTACAAAGAATTGAGTTATTATTGTTTCTTCTGTCTTTATTCCATGCTATGCTAGGAATGCCACCTTTCAGAAATGAAAATAAGGGACACCGATCATGGTGAGCTTTGCCTGCCATATACATATATGATTCTTTACCAGTACATAGCAGCTAACAAGCTGCTATTTACTTATATATTTTTACCAAGACAGCTAAAAAGTATTTTATTTGTTCATTCCTCCTTTGTCTGAAAGAAAAACATAGCAATTGTTTAGTTTTCGTTAGTGAGTTAATCATGTTCTACTTTCCAAAAACAGCAAATATATGATATCTGAAGATTGTTAGCTAAGCATAGAGAGCTAACTGACCAAGCTGACAGGATTACCTTAAGCTAGCTAATACTAAAACTTCCAAATCTGCATTACCTAAGTTTGAACCTACTTTTACCTAACACAGCACATACATTTCCTGAAAACGCACAAAAATTGCTTTTTTGTGGTCTTAATGCTTTTGCCACATGCTTCTCTAACAAGCTTCCATCTCCATTGGGAAACTTTCATTGGAGAGAATCAACGTTGCCCACCATTTTTGTATTGGCGGTATAAAAGGAGAAAGGAGAAAAGACGTCAACATGTTGGTGTCTAAATGTGGTTAAAATGTGTTTGAGATTGACCAAATTCTCTAACCAAGTCTGACTTTCAATGTCTTGGTTTAGCCTAAATTTGGACACGCCCTATAGGCTAAAAACATTCAACATGTGTTACTGTGCTAAACAGAGACAAGGACTGACCAACATTAAGCAGCATAACAAAGGCATCCACAGGCATTACAGGCCTCCTGTCTCTCGTTGCTTATTCCTTTGGAAAGAAAGCTCATGGTTTTCCCTTACAGAGGAAGCCAAAACACCTGTATTTCAACATCTTTTTTTCCCCCGTCTATTCTCTGCAGAACAAATCAAACAGAGGAAATGTTTCCTAATTCATTTTAAGAAAATAAGGGTAAGTCTATAGAAAGTTCCAACCCCACTGTTCTGGCTTCACTCTACATTTCCTGACAATGACTCAAAACATACTAAGAGGTCAGCAGCTTGTCTCCTTTGTTCCTGCATTCATTCTTCCAACTGCGTGAGCTCGCTGCTGACTGTTGCATTTGGTGTCACTTCTCCCAAATCCTTGAACCCTCTAGCAAGTTTATGTGTCGAAGAATGTAAAATTGTTGCAGTATGATTTGCGCCTAAGTTGAACAACACCATAGCAAATAATCAAATGCTATCCATTGTCTATTCCGGCTTATCCTTGCAGGGTCGATATCTCTAGCACTAACTGGACGAAAGGCAGGGTCACATAGAGACACACAGCATAAACAACTAAGCACACACACTCACACCTCAGGACATTTCGAAGAGACCAATTAACTTGACGGTCCAGCTGGAGTACCTGGAGAGAACACATGCATGCACAGGAAGAACACATCTAGAACTGAAAAATCGGTTTGCATTCACACCAGCCCTTTTTAGTCTGCTTTAATCAAACTCTTGTTCATTTGCCTAGGAAGTCCGGTTCATTTGGGGAGGAGTGAATGCGCAATCGAACTCTGATGCAAACCAAAAATGCGAACTCTCATCCACCTACAAACCTAGGTTGTGGTTCGGTTGAAGTGAGCTCTGGTGAAGTTCAAATTAACATGTGAACGCCAGTCGGACCAGAGACGGCTCCAAAAGCAGGAAGCAGACTATAGCACAGGGCATTCTGGGTAAATAGAACCAAAACAAATGCCCATGTTTTGCACTAGCAGGGCAAATGACTTATAGTTCTTTGACAAAGACAAAAGAGAAAATCTAAAATCTGATGCCATTCAACAACTTTTGTTTACATTTCGTGAAGAAGGAAGTTGGACTCAGTGTCTCCTTCAGAGGTTTTCATGTCGCTTCCTTCAGTGGTTCTTGGAGCAGTGCCACCACAGGTGAGGAGGGGAAACAGCTTTTTCAAAGGGTTTAGTTCATTTGAAAGCGAACTGCACCAGCTGAAAATGTAGCAAATGTTGCAATGTTGGTCCCTAATCAAACAAAATCTACTGGACTTTCTATGTGGTATAACTCTACATAATAAGGATGCAGGCTTAATAAGACTAATGGACTAAAGGTTGGTCAATATTTGGGGCATTCATCAGCTAATTTTTGTTGCATAAACGACACTTAAGCAAAAAGCGAATGGTATAGTCAGTTATTCTGTCTTCACACATGGAAGCCATACCTCAGATAGTCTCTGCGGCAGAGGATAAGATTTGCCCGGGTGTACAGGGTGGAGCCGACCCGGCCCAGGCGGCAGTCGCAGCAGGCACACTTCAGACAGTCTTCATGCCAGAACCTGTCTAACGCCTGGAGCATGAAGCGGTCCCGGATCTTCCCATTGCAGCCGGCACAGCCTCTTGGCTTCTCTCTGGACTGGAGGGGAACGACAGACACGCCTGAAATGAAACAGAGAGAATAACCAAATAGAAACCTGAGAACTGATATTTTTCCAATTTTTCCCCAGTTTTCAACCTTAGGGTATAGAGCATCAGTAAACTTAATTCCAGTACTTCCCAGTTCCCAGTATCACATGAAACGTAGCGAATCAACTAATTGAGTTATTTGTAAAATTTCTTCAAAAAAAGGATTTACAGCAAAGCAAAAAGAAGCCACAAAGACTGAGTTCAACTGAATTAAGAAGTTTACATGTGTGCAACTTGATGTCAGTTTAAATCCTGCTGTTCTTCCAAGGCCTTAGAGGTTTGTTAGACAACACTGAACAGACAGCATCATACAGACCAAAAAACACAGCAGACAGGTCAGAGGTCAAGTTCTGCAGAAGTTTCAAATAACTTTGCTTAAAGTTTGATAAGTCATGCTTTAAGCTTCTCGCAGAGCTCTGTTCAATGTGTGGTCGCACCTTCAAAACTACCAAGACATGACCTAAACTGACAGGTGGGATAATTAGCGCATTAGCTGGAGAGATCCACAGGTTAAGTGGAAAAATCTGTTGATTGGACAATCAGTTAGGTCTGCAGGCGAGGTAGAAGTATCTAAATATCCAAGGGAAGAACTATACCCGATTGGACGAGCAGTCAGACACAATACGATTGGACAGGCATCATGGGCGTATCCCAATGTCAAAGACTGATTGGATGAACGTTGCGTAGGCGTTCCATCATAACAGGAAGTCATTGGGTAAAATTAATGTGTGTCATCTGACATTTTCTTTTCTTTGGTTTTAAAGGGATGGTATTATGTAAAATGTTAAAAACTCCTGGGTGGACCTAGTGCTGCCTTTGGGGACAAAGCTCCTCCTGAGAGATGAGGTTTCCAAGCTTCTGAGCTTCTGCCTCACAGAGCAGCCCTCCCCTCACTGCTCTCCCGCTCGGCTCCTTCAGACTAGCCAGCAGCAATTGGTAAACACCTGGTGGAACTGTGCATCTGCTGAGCTCATTATAGGATCTATTTCACAGTGTTGCACTGGTAAAATCATTGTTAAGGGGTTAATAGAGGAGCCATGTTGTGATGACTTCCTGAAGGCAGAGTTTCAAAAAGAGCAGGAGTTTTTAAACGGACAGAGGCCCAATTTCAAGGTATTAAATTATAAAGTCAAATTTCTTTTAATTTGATATAAATAGTACCTTCATAACAGCAGAAAGTAACATAGTTACTTGACTGTGCTGTAAAATGGCGCTCTGTGACTGGAAAACACATAATTCTGCTCCTGTAAGTATCACTACCTGACTTCTGTGGTATCATCTATTTATTTACTTTTGCAAGATTGCTGATTTAATAATTAATGGTAGCAATTTTTCAAAGTTATTTGTAAGTAGGGAGGGTTAAACGTTGATGAGTTCCTCCGTGCAACTTAGCAG
This sequence comes from Poecilia latipinna, assembly GCF_001443285.1. NCBI lineage: Eukaryota > Metazoa > Chordata > Actinopteri > Cyprinodontiformes > Poeciliidae > Poecilia > Poecilia latipinna. The sequence goes on from NW_015113046.1 coordinate 337,937, forward strand.
TGTGGGGACAGAAAAACAGATCAAGTAGAGCCAGCCAATCAGTGTTTGAGCTGAAGAAACTCCTACGCTTTCAAGACTCCCACTTCATGTCTGCAGACAGTATGAAAGAGCTGCAAGAAACACTTGATTCTCACAGCAAACATGGTGGTGGCAGCATCATGGTGAGGGGAGGCTTCGGTGCTGCAGGACGCATAGAAGAAAAACTGACAGAGACTGCAGAAGATTTTTCTTTCACTGTCTGCAGGACAACAATCCAATGGAGCGGGTTACATCAAAGCATATTCATCTGTTAAAGGCCCAGTCAAAGTACAGATCTAAATCTAATTAGGAATTTTTAGAAAGATTGGAAAAGCGATGTTCACAGATGCTGTCCGTCCAATTTGGCCGAGCTTTTGCAAGGAGGAATGGGTGAACATGTCAGTCTGACAACAGCTTGGATGATTTTCCACTTTCTATTGAACTCCAGTGTTTGTTTGTTTTTTTACATAAAATATTTATTTCAGGCACATCCGTTTATTCTGAGTCAGTATTTCATTTTTTCCATTTCATATATTTCTACTTTTATATGACATGCAAGAAAATTCAACTTCATATCAGATCAAAGGATAATGCAGTCCAGCACATCCTAGTAAAAAAAAATTTTTTTTTAAAGTACAGCTGATGACAACCAGTGATGTAAGTCAGGAATATAGAGCTTTATGTTTATGGGAAAAGATCTGAGCAGATAAAGTACATTTCAACACTCCACATCTCAGTTCAAAAGGAACAAATATCCCTCTATACTTACTCTCCTCCTTGTCTAGCACCATCCTTCAGGGGAGGTAAAAGCGGCTACGATCCAACAAGAACAGAACTACCCGAACGTCTTCTTCTTCTCCTTCTGTTTGCTAAATAACCGCGCTAATCAACACGGACAGCCTCGGAGCGGAGCGTAAATGACTGCGATCAGTCTGGAGTCGCTCAAACTTCGGATCTGCTTCTCATTGTCCCCGGAGAACGGCGAGAAGAAAAAACCCGGTCACTCTCCGTCTTCTTACTACTAATAATAAAAATAATAATAATAAAAACTGAGTCCGTGGATGGATGGCAGATGACGTTTCTCGAGTGTCACCTCTTCGGCGAGGGGGAGATGTCCTTTAAATGTGAGTGCTGTCCTGGCTGATGTCAGTGCTTAAGTATGTCTGTATCTGCACGGACTGCCGCCGTTCCCTTCAGTGCAATGAGCCGCTCTGCACACACTCTGCACGGCTCCCTCCCTCCCCTTCTCTCTCTCTCTATCTCTCTCTCTCTCTCTCTCTCTGCCTCTCCCGCTGCAAAAAATTCAAAGAAAAAAAGAAAAAACTTCCACAGTCAAATGTTTTGTTGTTGTTTTTTTCAGTTCCTGCGTGCTAATTATATAAAGTCATTATGGTTCAGATCTGATAGGAACCTCCCCTCCCTCTTGGAATCAATTATTCAATACACAGTCACACACACCGGGACAGCCCGGGCCTGAGGTGTTTTAGAATGAGCTTATTCAACTCCAAGGACACCAATTATCTCCGGGGCTCCCTGTAGTCAAAGCCGGAGCTTTTCAGCACGACAGATGCACAGCCGGCTGACGCGCGCGAGCTCGTGCGCATGCGTGCCAATTCCTGTTCATGCTTTTATTTTTGCTTGTTTACTGTTTTTTTCTTTGTCTTTTTTTGTCAGAACTAGTAGTATATTCATTGTAAGTATATGCCGTGCTGAGGTAAAAACAATTGACCGCCATTTTTTATTTTTTTTTTAGGTTTCTTTTAACCCAGTCGTCGAATGGACCCTTGTGAGCTTTTTACTTCGCGCGCGGTTCCAGAAGGGGTTGAGTGGACCCCCACCTTCAAGTGGTCTACTGACCCTGAAAGCGCTTTTATAAGTTCTTTTCTCGTGTTTTCAGGAACTGACGCGAACGGGACACCCCCTTCCGCCCCATCGCCCGACTCTTCCCGAGCTGGTATGTGAGAGAGTCAAAGTTAAAATATTGTGTGAGAACAAGGTCCATTGGTAGAAGTACCGCCGGTTGGATTTGCTATCTTCAGTGGATCCCACAATAAAAATTGGCCTTGAGTTATTTAAAAATAATGATTGCACACTGATGGAGGAAATAGCAGTAAGCCAGGTAGGACTGGTTAGCAGGCTAACAACTTAGCATAATAAAAATAATTAGCTACTCTTACAAGTTTTGTACTTTTTAACACAGTAATAACACATTGACTAGTGGAGGTTGTATAATGCTGTATGTTAAAAAATATATATTGATATATAATCTATTCATTATCCTCATTAATAATGATTTTATTAACTGCTTATCCATTCAGTGTTGCATCACAACTAATGGAAATTCAGGGAGCCAAATTAAGCTAACAGTCATGTTTTTCTTTTTTTTATAGGAAGCAGGAGTTTGTTTAAATAAGAGTCAAAGATGTGAATACGTTGTTTTTTTCCCCCTAGCTACCACTCACTATGATTTAGACGCAAAGTGACCATCTTGTTGGTGAAAAAGCTCCAGCTGTACTCAAAATCCTTACTTCTTATAACCCTTTGCACCTCAAGCTTGAACATGCAACTTGTAGTTAAATGTAAATAGGAATGTTTTTTGTGTTTGTTTTTAAACCAAAAAAAAACAAAAAAAACAATCCAATCTCTGTTGTGCTGATGTTTTAAAATGTCAAACAAGATGGGAGTAGTTGGAAAGCTGCTACCACCTTGAATGACTTGTGACAAAAAAGCCGGGATATAATCACTATTTCAACCTATTTTTATCTATACTGTAAATATGTTATCAAAGACTTACCAGTTTCAGAACCATTTCTCATCCTGACTTCTGTCGTTATTTATAAAAGAATAAAAGGGAAAATGTTGTGTGGCAAAAAATAGTACATCTTTGCTACTTCCATAAGGTTTAAGCAGAAGGGGTATGCCCCCCCTCATTTCCCCTTTTGTGGCCTCCCTGTCACGTAAGTCTACAGTTTGTTTCCTGAAGCAGTCAGAAGCCAGAAATACTGGAAATCTCTCTTTAAAAAGACACAGAGTCGTATTAATGTCAGTGGAAACACATGAAATAGCGATGATTGATCGTGGGAGGTCTGGCAACAGTTTTCATGGCCGGACCTCCCACCGTCAGGCTCGTCGTCCTGGAAGTATTTAGATAGAAATACATAACTACCGCAGCTGAAGTGTTGTTATTGCCTCGGAACTCAAATCCCAGACCTGTTTAAGCCATTTTATTGCCGATTTATTAATAGAAAACACCGCAGGGAGTCGAGCATTAACGTTTAGTTCATATTGAACATCGCAGACGTTGTTATTCCTCCCTACTGATAGATTACTGGAACATTACTGGGATTTTTTTTTTAACCACAATCCATAAACAACACTGTAGCCTGCTTCCCTAATAGATCACCCGGCCCTAAATCTTCCTCATTAGGCGCTGTAGCATAAACAACTGTTCTAACATGGCCCCTGGATCAGGTCACACTAATTAACCAGCACCATCGACCAACTATTCCTCATTATCCGCCCTCTCGTCTGATCGCATATAGGCCGTCAAGACGGCTAACGATCAACGCGCTAATTAATCAGCTGACGAGGTGCAAGTGGAGCTCTAAGGCTCCCTCTTCATTTGCGAGACACATGGGAGCTAATTAGTTCAATTATTAATGAATCTAATTAAATATTTTCTGTAGGTAACCACGGTTGCGGTCTTGTCGTCCATCGTTGTGTGTTAGACCTCTTTTGTCCTCCCATTTTTGGCATACAGTCACTCCATTGCAAAGGCTGGCTTAGACTAAACATTACAGACTATTCATGGGATCCCATTAGTCTAATTGCACTAAAAAGCAGTCTGTGGATGACAGTAAAGGTGAGCTGTGGTTAGAGCTCTAATTAGCAGTCTGTGGAAATGGGAAGCCTGTGTGGCCATCTGCCGCAGCGTACCGTCATGTCGTCTGTGTGAAAAGGGCAGAGACAAATTTAGGCATGTTGTATAAAAAAAGAAAAAATGGCCCGTTTTGTCTGATACAATACCACGAGAGGCCTCGGCGCTCATTGGAGCACATTTTTAATGAGCGACAGGCTGAAATTTAAAGGAGAAAATACAAGAAAGTCCTCCCAAGATGTTCCACCTTAAGATACTTTAGTATGTCTCTAAATCCTTCTGGACGTATCTGAATGCACAGGTTAGGAAAAAGTTCCAAATGTGTCCAAATGGTACTTGGTTTTCACAATTTATAAGTAAAAATCTGAAAAGTGGTGTGAAATCTGGTGCAAACAACTAAATTCAGTAGTTAATAGTCTCCACCTAAACTCCAGCTGTTCAGTGAAGGCCTCACGGGTCTTTTAGAGAACTTTTGTGAATGAACAGAATCATAGGGACCCAAACAAGTGGTAAAGATTTGGAGGAACTATGGTGTTGTAGTCTGGTGGACTCGGTTCCATTGCTTTCACACTGCACAGTGTCAAATGAGTAAAACCCCTTGAGGAACTTGTTCCCCTCCTGGCCTCAGGGTGCCACTGAAGGAAACAACAGGAAAACCTCAGAAGACACTGAGCGCAACTTCTTTCTTCATAAAATGCAAACAAAACTGGAGTGGCGTCAGATTGTAGCAGTCGGAGGATTTCTGTTTTGTCTTTGACTAAAGGCCACGAACCATTTCTCCCCCTAGCGCTAGACCTGCTTGTTTACTTTGGTTGTATTTACCCAGAATGCCCTGCACTTTAGTGTGGAGGTGTGAATGCTCAATCAAACTCTGATGCGGAACAAAAAGCAAACGATGGTCCGCCTAAAAACCTATGTCTCGGTTTGGTTGAAGTAAACCCTGCCCCGGTTTACCCAGAGCAGGGCATTCTGGGTAAATACAACCAGACCATGAAGAATTCAGAGAGCATTTGGAAAATATTAGATTGTTCTTCAAGGAGGCAGTTGGATGATTTTTAAGTCTTGGGGCTTAACCTTTCAAAATTTGAGTAAGAACATCTCAGCTAATTTTAAAACTTCATATACATTCTGCAATAAATCACCAGTCACTCATGTAATATGGTACAATGTACACAAATAGAAAACCTCAACCCATAGCTTTCTGATTTCCACAAGGGGAAATGTTTCCTTTTGCCCTTTTGACAGTTGATCCAAAGGGTAAGTGTTTCACCACACTGTTATATAAAATTTCCATCTTCTTCCAACAAAATGAGCAAATCAGTCTGTGTTCTAACCAATGCTTATTAATGCAGCTAAATCAGCAGCCAGAACTGATGAGAAGAGAATGAACGCAGATCCTTTTCCACGGAGATTCGCTTCTCCGGAAGCCAACCAATCATCAGTCGGTCGGTCAGTCTGAGCTGCTGAGATTTAGATTGGAGTGGGGATGTGCTCACCAGCTGTGTGATGAAGAGAGACTGATCGATGGGCTTTCTGATTGGTTCTGGGGGTTGTCTCAGCAGCATCCCGTCCCCTCAGTTCTGACGGCCGTCCTCGAGCGAGCTGAAAGCAATTGTCCCTCCACACGGGGGCCAAATAAGACCACTGACCTGAAGCTGAGGGGCCACGGCCCGGAGCGTCCGTCTCCGTGCACCTGGATTCCTCGCTTTTCTTTATTAGGGAAAGACGACGGAGACAGATGGAGAAATGGAATCGATTTGGATTTTTCTCCACGTTTGTTGTGCGTTCTCTGACATGTAAGCTTTTCGGGCGAAAACATTCACAGTTTCTGTGCAGGCAACATGAACGCTTGTGTTATCACAAAGCAGCGTGGGTGAAATCAGGATTTTATCCAAATTATATCTCAGGATAATAAAAATTATATTTAAAGTATCATGTTTTTAGCTGGAAATCACCACAAGGAGAGGAATCTGAAGCCACTATTTCTCTGGTTACCAAAACTAAATAATCAGTTTCAGCAAAGCAATGCTTCACTGATATTACATGACAATAAGAACTGTAAGTGGCAACATTTGCTGTAAACGGTTCCTATATGGCAACCTAAAATAACACTGAGCTGGACACCAAGTATGTAGCCTGGCATTATTTGAAAACAAAGGCTATAAAGGCAAATCATGTTTTTTTAATATTTTCAGTTTTACTTGCAAGAACAAACTGAGCATGACATATAATAAAAAAATGTTTACATTTAGATGTTAAATAGAGACGTAAAGTAAAATCAATTAAAAAATAAATGTGTGCTGTCTGAATGGTCTCTTTGAAGGCTTCTAGTTGAATCTTGATCTTTAAATTAAACACAGTGATGTTTTAAATCAGTTCAGGAACGTGAACTAGATTCAAATACAGAACAAGACTTTAAAGGATTTTAAAGGTCATTCAAAGCTCCTAATTAAGGCTGAGTTGTTTTCCAGTTTAATGTTTTAATTTCTAGATGCTTCCACAGTTTAAAAAGTGTGCATAAAGTTGAAGGAGACAAGTATATAAAGGTTAGTTTGTTCATTTCCACAGCGTGCAAATAGCCTCTGTTATTCATTTGGAAAACTAAGTGACATGAACAGCAAAAGATGGAAGATGGAAGTCACCTAGGGCCGGGCGATATGGCTGAAAATTGTTAATTATTGATTAGTTTTTTTGTTTTAAATATCCAAAACATAACAAAACTGGTGACATGATCTTCTCTCTTTTATCCACTATTCCCTCTGTAGCTCTTGTACTCATTTTCTCCTTTCACTCCGCTCCATTCTTTTTACTTGTATACAGTTGTGAGGCATGGTGGCAAACACTTCTCCTGTACTCAGGCATACTGTGTGTATTCTATGGACCACACACTGGTCTGGACAGTTGAGATTTTAATAGTCAAGCTAGCACTGCTGTCTCTCAACTCTATTGTTTTGTCTTGTCGCATAGAAAACAGTTAAGGAGTGAATATTTTTAAAGTTTTGACGCCAGAATGAGATTGCTTTTTTCGGCCGTATCGAAACTGTTGTATTTCCCAAAACTGGAATGGAAATACTTCTTTTGAATTACATGAGTTACATGATCAACAACCGGCTGTTACTGCTGACGGGAACAACGAAGACGATGAAGATGATGTTTTTTTTAATGACATCGCATGAAAAAACTTAGGCTACATTCTGCAGTCTTAATTGACCCAAATCCAATTTTTTGGGTGTAAAATCGAATGTATTCCAAATATATGTGCCTTGCCTGGGAAGAAGAAGTTAAAGTGCTCAAAAGTGTTTGTGGAAGTAAACATGGATGCTAACAGTGGAGCACAGCTTACAATTTGGAAGTTGTTGTCTGACTGGAGGCAGCACATTAACAACTTAATCCTTATTATCGTCCACCATGGTTATTGTTTTTCTTCCCCCTTGTTTGTATCGGGGCACAAAATTGTGACCACACATCCAAGTAATGAGGGTCGCATACGAAAAAATCTGACCTGTGATATTCAGATAAGATCAGATACAGGTTGCATAAAAAAATCGTATTTAGGTCGCTTCAGGCTGCAGTGTGAACGCAGCCTTATTCACATGTGATTTTAATTGCATTTCTTGTTCAATAGAAAAACAGCACTCGTGTTTAGTTTTTTTTTTTCTTTTACTTTAGCAGAATATCTACAAAGTTTTGCACACATTTGTAATGAAAACACAGTCGGTGCTGCGTGGGACGTTCAAAGCTTTACATTTTATTTTGATTTGATTTTTATAATCAACTGTGCTTTAAACTTCTCCACAACCTTGTCTCTGTCTGCTTTGTTCCTCAAGATGCCATTTGTTCTCTAATGTTGTCCAACAAAACCTGTGAAGCTTTCACAAAACAGCTGGATTTATGATAGATAATTGCACACAGGTGGCTCTGTTTGGTAATTAGATGACTTCTAAAGGAAACTGACAGTAATGTGTGTGTTTTCTAAGGGTAAGGTGGATTTAACTACAAATGTGCACAGCACTTTTTATTTGAAACAAGAAAACTTATTTATATTTTAAATTCGCTTCAAAATTTTTCACCAGTTTCTGTTTTGTGTACTAGATGTGATCCCAACAGAAAACAGTAAAAGTAAAAGTTTAAGGGGTCTGAAGAGTTTTGTACAGTTGTTTTTTGGATACATTTACAATTTCTTTGTCATTTTGTGACTAAATCTTTGAAAACTCATTTTGCAGCCCTTTGTGTTGCTTTCAAAGACAAGGTGATCATCTATTTGACAAAAGGGGAAAATAGAAATTGCGAGTATTTATACAGAGCCATAGATCATTTCTTGGGGACTGTTTATGTTCTAATCCATTTTTCTTTCCTTTGCCGTGTTATTTTCTACCACTTGTAATTCTTCATTGCCTTGTGGAACCTCATATTGTGTTCTGTTCCTCCCTTCTGAAACAATTCCATTGATTTTCAGATTTGTTCTATGCACAAAAATAAGTGACAAATAAACGAAGGAAGAAACGTTTTTGGGTCCAGATCATCTAAATGTCTGAAAATGGCCTCTCTTCAGTAGAATGCAGCCATGATTGATGTAGTTATACTTTATCTGCTGTGACTCGTGCTTGAAAATGGCTCTTAAATTCTTAAATTACTCTATTACACGGTTTATCAAGTACCAAGAACAAGGAATCATTAACTCCCCCTTCCAAAAAAATCACAACGTGTTTTGATATCTGTGCTGCCATCTAGTGGAAAACCTTCAACTAATTTGTTTGTGGAAATTGCTTCATACTTTTTCCACCTTGGTCGGGCTATTTTTAGGAAAAACACAGGAAATTCCTCTTTTGCAACAAAAAAGCCTTCTCTAGTGGTTGTCTAATTAAAGTTAAGCTCAAAGCATCGGCGCAGTCCGCTGAGGTACTAAAATAGCTGTCGAGTTATGAAATGTTTAGCTTTAATTTCCTCTGGAACAAGCAGTGTTTTTAGAGTATTCACAGAGGGAACATTGGTCTCCGAATCGCTCTATGTAAGAACACGTTTGTAATTGTGTGCAGAGTCTGAGGGGTGACTTCACTTGAAGCGGAAAAACATCAGAGTTCATGTCCTGAACTGGAACGTGGCTTTCTTCATTCGTTTTATAACCTTTTCTTTACTAACTACATAAAATGTCCAACATATACACAAAACTCACACTATAATAAAAAACTGCAATATCACTAGAATGTTATATGACCAAACATTACAGCATTGTAATGGAACAAAATTACTTCCATACAATAAATCATATAAAATTAACTAAATTGTCAAACTTGCAAACTTTAGAAGAAAATTCTGGAGGATTAAAGTGAGAAGGGAAGTGGTTTTAAATTGTTGTTCAGAGTTTCTTTGTTTTCTGGATTAAAATAATGACTTCTGTGTGAACTGTGAAAACTCCCGTCTCTAATAGCTGATAGATGAGCGCTACAGCACCAGGGCTCAATTATGAAATTATGTATCTCATGTATACATGAGATATAATTTCTGACACACATACATGTGTTCACATCTAAAATGCTGCCAGGATTTTTAACGACTTGCTGCATGAACAAACTTACTCACGCGTGATTTTAATGCCATTTCTTATTTAATTGAAACATTGCAACTGCGATTTTTTTATTTTTTTTAAACAGTGATGCCTGTTGAAAGCCTTTTCTGTCAGTCTGCACTGTATCCGTGGCTATAATGTACACTATGAAGGTGTGGTGTAGTGTGAAACTGCTTGGAGTTTGCAGACTTGATAAAGTGCTTTACAACTTGGGCCACCACCATCGCATCCCAGAGATGGCTTATTAGGGCCACTGTAAACAGGAAAAAAGAGGAGTATATTTATCTCAGTCTTTTTTTTATTAAAAAAAACAAGGACATTTCTGACTTTTCAAATTCAGAAGTTTTTTGGTGGAAATTTACTCCTCATTTTTTCCAGTGACCCCAACACGCTGGTACTTCCTCGTTGGCTGACCGCTACATCCGTCGCGCTCTTCCTGAACGCCGTGCTATAAGACCGGGAAGGTTGCCAAACTTCATAAAAGTACATTTAGAAAAAAATCTAAACGTGGCTTTCCAGAAATTAAATTTAATAGCAAAAACTATTATTTCAACACACTTTCATTGTTGTAAGAAGTAAACATACACGACAAATAAATTTAAGCCAGCATATAAGCTGCTTTGCCTTTTCCTTTATTATTTTGTGGGTCAGAAGCTAAGATGTTTGGAAATCAGGGATTAGAATTAGAAATTCACATTTTTGTCTGACAATGGAGAAATTCCAGCATTGATACCAAACAGAGTTGTTTGATAGTGGCTTGTTTGGTGAAAAAACAAACTCAAAATGTCACGTAAAGTACCAGCTGTAAAGCACAGTGGTGGAGGGTTGATGATGATTTGGGTTGGCCACTCTTATGTTTAACGGTTGTTGGGGGAAAAAAATTCTTGAGAAAATATATTTCTACATGAACATTGAGTTCAATTTTATTCAGTAAAAGATTTCATTTGGTACTGCTGCATCGAGGAATGAATCACTAAAGAACACATGACAACATAAAACATATTTTACCCAAATCCTTCATTCAGTCAACACTACAGCTTTCCAGGAGTAGCATTACAATGAAAGTGTGTTTATAACCCTTTACATGATGTACATCATATATATTTTTCAGTAAAATACATCAAAACCAGCTGTTTCTCCCCGTCACTCCCTCCCATAGCGACACTTAGCTAACAGTTCACAGCGTTGCTAAAGTTGCTAAATGACGAGGTGTTCTCTACTAGCATCTCAAAAGTTTAATCCAGACAGGAAATATGTACAATCTCACACTGAGACTCTTGTCTTTAAATTTTGCTCAGGTTTCAGCCAAAATCTGAATATTCACTTTAAGAAAAGTTACAAAAGAAAAAAGGTTAGTACAGGGAAACCATGCAGGAAATGCCCTGCTATACCAGAAGAAAAGTTATAATACAGGACAGCAGCCAGCAGCGCACAATGGCTTTGAACTTAGAGGGTTTTTTTACATTTGGCAAGCTGCAGTGTTAGCTGGCTGTCGTCTCCATCCTATCTGGAGCAAAACCATAATTTAAGAGTTGGCCAGACTTGGACATTTTTCTATTATTGGCTTTTGAACCACTAATCATTTATCATACGTGTTGTCGTGTTGTAAAACTGCCTCAAGCTACAACAAGAACTGTGTTCTGAGTGAAAAAAACCAAACAAAAAGAAAAGCAAATTGAAGCATTTCAATTTGAGAAAGGAAATGTTTGAGTTATTGCCTCTTTTTCTGCAACCATCTGCTCTGTAGATCCTTCAGGACCTAATCAATAAACCTCTGGTTGTTTGATGAACACCCTGTGCACATGCATGTTTTATGTGTGCAGGTGTTTGTTTCTTCTCTCCAAGTATCAGTTTGATTTTTGGAAAAAGCAGTTTAAGATAGACACAATAGCTGGATTCACAACAAGAAAACTTGGGGCAGAAAAAGTGCTTATTGCAGGATTGTTTTCTAAACTACATTTGTAAGTATTTTTTTTTACTTAAGGCAACTTGCTAGGGGGCCATACAATCAACCGCCATCAGGAGTCACCTAAGTGGTACACAGAGCTCTCCTGCTTGTAATTTAATCTTTCCCCAGGTTCAATTATTCTAACTCTGGAGGAGATACAGGGATCATACGCTCTGTAAATGTAGGCTGTAAAATGAGAAAGGAAATGTTCAAAAACGCTCTGGTCAGACGAGACCAAAGTTTAACTTTTTGGCTTCAATGTATGTCTGAGAACTAACACATCATCTACATTGTGCAACACTAGTGACCATAAAATTGTGCAAATTGGAATTACGAACATGAATCCGCTTAACGGAAACAGGACAAAACCTTAATAAAACGTTTTTGTGCTATGAAAAGTTTTTGGCTGTATCAAAATGTGATTAACAACCGAATTATACCACTGCAGAAAAGAGGAAGAAGACAACAGGAAGTGGTAGCAGGATGTTGACGTGGCATGTGTTTTAATTGACTTATCTCGTGAACATAATTATTCACATGTTATTTTAATTGCGTTTTTTATGCGACGGAAAAAAATGCAACTGTAAAATAGTTTTTTCAACATTAGCAAAAAACCAGAAATGTCAACATTTGTAATGGAAATGCAGCTGCTGTTTTGCTTTAGATCAAAGCATATTCAGGTGTTCCTAGTCAATGTCCAAAGCTAAATCCTATTTAAAATACTTTGACTAGACCTAAGTTTGGCCAAAGAGGATGTTTCATTTGCAAAAACTATTCATAAACCAAGCTTCATTTTACAGTTATGCACCACTTTGTGTGTCTAATGTTGTTTAATCCCAAGAAAGTAGATTAAAGTCGTGACAAGTGGAAATGTTCAAGAGTACGTTTCAACGGTACTGAACAAATACGAAGCTTTGCTGCTTGCCTCGACTATGACTTTGTTGGAAAAGAAGAAGAAGAAAAAAAAGAAGCAACCTCCCAGTTCACCCAGCTTGACTTTGTTTTCAGGTCATACTGCAGCTGGGACCGTCACACTGATTTCCTCCTCTTGCCAAACACGTTGTTGATGAGCTTGGCCATGGACTTGGAGCCGCTGTAGCGCCGGCGGTCGGCTCGGTACTTCAGGTGCTCCATCACCTGCCGGATGAGCCGGGTGAAGAGGCCAGCGATGTCCTGGTAGCTCTCCGCCGCCGACACCTCCTGGAAGTGGCAGCGGGTTTCCTGCGCCAGGCTGCGGCCTTCGTCCTCTCGTACCTGCCGGACGTGGCACAGGTCCTGCTTGTTACCCACCAGGCACACGGGAACGTCCGAGTCCCTGAAACAGGAAGGAGTGTTAACTTGGACGGACACTATCGTTGTATATCCTACGTTTGGACACATTTCTTAACCCAAAACGTGCCCCTTCTGAGTGTGAGATGGCTGTTCTAGCTTGGTATTGATCTTAATAATGTATCGATCCCGATAATGGAAAAAATTTTACTTTGTAGGAAAAGGATGTTATTCATTACAGATCCAAAACTTTAAAACAGATTTTGCACATTTGCTGTATCAAAAGAAAGACATCTGGTTTTCCTTTTTTTTTTTGTTCTTGATTGAGCAAATTTACGCAGTTATTAAAACAGCATTTGGGTCACTGTCTTTCAGAACACTTGCTAATATTTAATCAAGTTTAATCAGGTAAGTCGAAGCTGATTTGGGCACAGCACAGTCGGCTTTTCAGTAAAACTCTCTGGACAGACATGGATCTATACAATAACTGCTTGTTTATAAAAAGGATAAATACATTGTGCCATATTTAACATTTTCAATTGTAATAAAATGATTATCTTAATTTACTGTCTAATTCTAAGCTTTGTTCTTTTATTTCACTTTATATTTAAAATTCCTAGCTACACTTTCTGAAACATTTGAAAGATGTTGCTGTTTATGTTTTACCTGTTTGACCAAGATAGTCAACCTATTGTTTTTGTCAGTTTCTTTATTATTTATTTTACAGTGGCTGGAAATGTGATACAGGACGGTTCAGTGTCAGGAACTGGAAACCGGTGGCCCGGTGAAAACAGCATTTAGAGTCCTGTTTTATGGACGCTAAAATTTTATGTAAATTTCTAAAAATTTCTACACTTTTAGAAATTACTCAAAACCAAACAGAAGAATCAGTGCAATTCAAGTCACCTGGACTGACTGAACCAATTAAAGTTGATTTTACACGTTTAATCAAACTTGTGATGCTACTGGAGAATTTACATTTGTCAGTGTTTTTTATTTTTTTTAAAAAGAAGTACCCTTTTAAGTCAACTCAGCACTGTTTTTCTGTACTGTATCGTATCGGCGGATACTAAACTTCAGATATTGGTATCGGAAGTGAAAAAAATTGATCTGTGCCTCACTGGTCGTAGCATACAAACACCACATTCAGATCCTCTTCTTATCTTCACCATGAGTTAATGATCTCCTCCTTCACTCCTCTTCCCTTTCCGTTGGTAAGATGAATTTTCCTGAGCCGGGTTGCCCAACTGATGTGGCTCGGCTTGTTTTTCTTGCCCATCGTCTTGAACCGTTAATCAGGACGCACACGGCTCAGTCGGGACATTCCACAAACTCAAACCTGCACAAAGATTCCTGTTCATCTTCAAAGAGACGAGTGGAGCTTTTGTTTTCGTTCCGTCTTCCCGCCGTATTTTTTTCATTTTCTTTTTGCGGATGTCTGGGTGCAGTGTAGATGTAAATAATTCCAGCCACTTCACCGCTTCCCTTGTTTAAATATTCTCTCATAAACCAACAGTCTAGCTATGAGAAGAAATGCCTTTCGCTGGAGGTGGCTGGTTAACGATTTCCTTCGTCAGAGTGAATGTAACGCTGTTCATTAATATTTACATTGTGTGAGAATCATATGGTGCTATGGAATCAAAAACAAACAAAAAGTTTCTTCTTAGGAATCTTTGCTTTTTGTTTGCTTTTTAAATAAAAACATCTTTGCTTGTTCAGTTTTATCATTTGGTGAAAATACAGCTATGAATATCACAAATGTTATTTTTGTGCTTTTTCCACATGAGGACAAGTTTGGAATTTCTCAAAATAACGACAAACACCTCGATGATCGCCATCATATGTTAGGTTTACAACACGGCAAAGGAGTAAAGTCAACAGGCCTCAGTTAGCAAGTTAAATGTCAAACTTCATGACAGAACAAGGAGAAAAAGAATAAACAATTATGCCATGATTTTAGTAGGGATACACAATATACTGCTTCCAACATCTGTATTGGCCGATATTAGTAATTTTTTAACAAATCAGTGTTGGCCCCATAAATAAAACCGGGCCGATATGAACAACCGATACTTATTTTTATCTTGTTGCCGTCTATTTCTGGTGGGGTTTTTTGTTGTTTTTTTTCCCCAAGGTGTCAAAACGGTATTAAACTATATGTAATAACAGAAAATATCGGTTATCAACCATAACAGCAATATTAGTATCGGATATCGATATCAGCTCAAATTGTCGTACGGATGCATCCCTAGTTTTTAGGAGCTGACATTAAAAATGACTTTTCTCCCTGAACAACTTTTGGAAAGTGATTTCTGCAATCAGTTATAGCAGCTGTTCAGCATGAAGAGTTGCTTTTAGAAATGTAGAAATATTATAGTCAAACCAAACAGAAGGATTGACCCAAATAATGTTTCTTAGTGTTTCTGTCTTTATAATTTAGCTTTTGTTAATTTTGTAGTACATTACATATTTTGTTAATTAAAATCATTTTTATATTTTCTCTGTCAAAAAACAATCTGCCATCTTTTGTTACTTTTGAATAACATGGATATTTTTTAGTTTTTCCTAAAGAATTTCAAAGATTAATTTCAAAATTTCAGAGGGTTGTTTTAGCAAATTTTTGGCTTTTCAAACTCAGAAATTTCCACTTTTTTTGTTTTGGTAAATTTTTGAGTTGTTTTTTGCAGAAATCTACACCTCTTTTTTCCCCCTTAACAGTGACCCCAACATGCCGCTGTAGTTACGTTCTGCACTCTCAAATCCAGAACAGAACTGCCATAAATGTTTGCAGTAGGACATATTTCTACCTGTGAAACATTTAGAGGCTAGCAGGAAAAGCCTCAATGCTAAACAAACCTCTGATCTGTCAGAGCTCCTTACAGCTACATGACATCAGCATGCTGTTATTTCTGATCTACTGTTGAGTTGCGCTGCCTCTGACCCTTTGCAGCTGTCGGTGCGAGCCTCCCGGATCTGGCACAGGATGCTTTTGGCGTTGATGAAGGAAGAGCGGTCACTGATGTTGTACACCACCACGAAGCCGTCGGCCCAGTCCACTGGCTCCTCCAGGATGCACCGGGCCTCGGAGCTCTGCTGACAGGGGGACAAGTGCTTTTATTCTGAAATCACAGTTTCAGAGTAAAACAAAAAAGAAACTAGTTTTATTTCAGTTTTGTATTCTAAACATGTTATTAGCTAGATGAGTTTCTATAAGTGTGTTATGCAATTTTCATGTCTGAAAGCTGCGTATATCACCTTGTAGAAGTATTCATACACACTATTGTTTCCACGTTACAACCACGCAAAAAGCATTCAACCAACTTTGGATGTTTTGCCCTTTTATCACCCTTTATCTCAGAGAATAGACTTTAAAGTACTTCTGTTAGTTTCTATTTGCTAAATGTCACAATAATGAGAAAATATGTCAGAGATTTATTTATGAATGTGTTCAAAATCAGAAGCTGACATACAGAATGATTACTGTCTCTTTAAACAATCAGGGAAAGCCCAGATGATGACGTGGTGAGGAACTGGTGCACTTCATAAAATAGATGACGTCATGAGGAAAACAACATTACGTAAAAATATAGAAGCAATGTCCAAATCAATCAATCAATCAAGGTTTATTTATTAATACTTATTAATGTTTTTAATATTAGAAGTTTACCTAAATTTCCTCTGTATTTGTCAGCATTGCCTTTGAACTGTATGAATTTTATGAAGTGCACCAGTTCCTCACCACGTCATCATCTGGGCGTTCCCTGATTGTTTAAAGAGACAGTAATCATTCTGTATGTCAGCTTCTGATTTTGAACACATTCATAAATAAATATCTGAAATATTATTTTTCTCCTTATCCTGGCATTTAGCAAATATAGATATTTTTGGTAAATCTAACTGACCTAAAACAAGAAAACTTTGGTCTGACTTTACTTCAGATGCTGAGAAAAAAAAATGAGTGTGTGCCTTTGTATTTAGTGTATGTAAACATCTGATTTCACCTGCACATGCCACACTTTTCAGATTTGAAGTTTTGTTGTTGGAATGTGAAACAAACAAACAAAAAAACAAACAAACAAAAAATCTGTCCCAGGTATTGCTACTTCCTGGCTGAAAAAAAGTCAGTCTAGAAGCTGACTTTTGGCTGTCTATAGTAATGAATGCTGAAAATAAGAGAACTCCAAACAGGAACGTACAACCTGGACTCCATATCATAGCCTTGACATGTGAGTCGTACCTGAGAGCAGGGGTCAAACACTTCGAGGTTCAACTGCCTGCCGTCGATCGACAACCTCTTATGGTACAAAGAGTCTGTAAACGAGACGCAAGAGAGAGAAAAAGGACAAAACCTATTGGCATAAGTATCATTACAGCGTTATTCTGTTTGATTTGTGCATTTTGTGTTTATGAGTGACATACAGTTTGAATTTGACCTTTAAAAAATTACTACAACCTTGTTTGTTAGCATGGATTTCATATAGAGACGCAACGATCCGATATTAATATTGCTCTTGATATTGAAAAAAAATATCAGGTATCAGTGACAATGTTCCTGATCCGTAAGAGTAGATCTATTTAGTCTAATTCTATGGTTTGTACTCTGAGCGACGTCATGCTTTATTATTTATTTTACATTATATTTAGATTTCCTAATTGTAGTCAACCTTTTGTTTATGTCAGTTTCTTTATGTTTATTTCTCATTGGCTGTTATGCTCCTGATTGCACTGACTAAACAAATTACAGTTGTTTTTACATATTTGACCAAACTGTTGGTGTATTGAAGAGTTGCTGTACTGGTGCAGAGTCATCAGGTAAATTTGTAATTCAGTACCTTTTTCCACTTTGCCATTTTCTACCCTCATTTTGTGCCCTGTCATTATTGTTTTTGGTACTTTTTAATAGGTACGTCAAATAAATATCTAAAAATGCACAAATATTTTGTATAATTCCAATTAATTCTATATTATTTGAGTTTTTTGATGGGCAGGTGAAAAACTCAAATAATGACCTTTTCCCATTAACCATGAATTGTTTGGTACAGCTGATTTCTGGAAAAATTAAAGACTATGAATTGAACTGATCACACCAAATTAATTCTGAGTAGTTTCTGTTTGATTAAAAGTCATAAAGATCCATCAGAAAAAAAATACCTTAGGTCATCAGGTTTCAGGTTGGATAAGAAAAAATTTTCAGTAAAAGGAAACGACCAAAATGATAAAGAGGTGAAACGACCTTCACAGATCTGCATCTGATAGCAGCGCTAGGTATTTATGGTCTTCTACTAAAGCTTTTAAAAGCAAAAGGCTTTCTGAAATCTGGAAACACTTACTTGCATTCGAGGCGTATTCACCAATAAAGCGTCTGGTCAAGAATCGCACAAGGACAGCTGGAGGAAACAGAAGAAGAAGAAGAAAAAGGAAAAAAAGTCAGAATATAAAACACGGGATCATTAAAGTCTCATTTCTCACAGGTGGGGGGAATGAGGTGTGACAAGAATAAAAAATAAATAAAAAATTCATTTATCTGTGCAGACCCAACACAGAGCCAACAGTTTCTGGGACTGGAACGGTGAAAACCTTTAGCTCCACATCAAACAGGTCACGCCGCTTTGCTGGAAAAGTTTTGTGTGCATGTTTGGCACAGCGAGGTGAGCGGTCCATTCACACCCACATGAAACCGACTGACCGGGGCCAGTTCTGGTCCCACAGACAACAAGTTTCAATTGTTGGGCTGGGGTCCCAGAACAGAACATTAATGACGGTAGGCCTCAACACACACACACACACACACACACACACACAC